>NW_026864389.1:0-219682 GCF_026571515.1 Ruditapes philippinarum
CAAAGACAATGTGCATATTGTTGCCAAGTAGCCATTGTTGAATCACTATGCTTGGTCATAAGCAAAATTGGTGTGTATATGTACATGTATGAATAGATATATTAATATTATAAAGCATATATTCATTTCAGGCCATCCTTTTTAGGAGGAAATTAAAAAGTCACTTGTTTCCACCAAATAGAAGACCAGATTTTTATTTTTAACCTTAAACCTTTTTTTTATGAAACAGTGAAAGCAATGCATGTATTAGGCATATTGTGTTGCAACTTATTCTGATTTATGCAAAACAATCATTTGTTTCCATTATAATTATATATTAAGTAACTATAAAAAAAAACACAATTTTCTGGAGTATGTTAGTGGAAACATAGTATCTTTTTATTTTTGGGTAAGATTTAGGTAAGTATCAGACAAGCCCATTCTCAGAATTTCAACAAGTATTAAGGAAAGAGACACAATTTGACTGCTGTAATGCACACAAATATATGCTTGTGTTAATGATTAAAATTTTGTGTCAAAAATGAAAATAAATTAATGATATTCCAAGACTTCTTGAAAGGATGAGAATGGGTTACTGTCTCAACTGTGGTACCAGTTTTTCTCACTGGATAAATAATGGCATCAGTGAATTAAGAATTTACTAATGATGGCTAGTCACTTAAAATAAGAATTTGACAATATTATTATGTCATATTACATGCTGTATGTCCAGTGTAAACATTGTTACCACATCTGTTAAATTAGATGTATTGATATGGTGGTTTGTCACATTTACTCTAGACTTTTTAAAGTACCTGTGAGTCTTTCTGTTGTCTTGTAGGATACTTATATTGCCATATTCACTACCTAGTGCTTTCTTTCTTGCTTAAAATGTGTATTTGTGATTCCACAGATTGTCCTGCTTTCGCCTACTGATCTACTATCCAAAATGTTTGTTGTGAAAATAATAGTACTAATAGTTATGATATATAAAAGATATTTGATTGAACTGAATGAATATGGGATTCAATTAATTAAGAATTGAGATAATTTCAAATGTAAAGTTTTCTCTTTAAAAGTAAGATAGATTTGATATTCACTGAAGAACATAACAGATTTTCAATTTTATGCACAATGCCATTGAAAACAAAAGAATGTGGCAATGCTGATCTAAATTTGGACATCAAAATTGATGTATGATTATGCACACCTGACAGTTCATTATATGATATTATTAAATAACAAGACCCAGAGCAAATTTCTAATACCAGATACCCATAGGAATGGCTGATATGCAGAGATATGGCTAATATTTACTGTGTAATATAAAATTATATTTTTTCACTTCACATTATATATAGAGAGAGATAGATAGAGAAAAATTTATAGATTTAGTTTTAACAATACTTATGTGATGAATTCATTTGATATGAATTTGGACAAATGTTATCAAAAGTTATTTTATAGTACTGTGTATGCAATGTTCTTATGAATATTGTTGTAAATTAACTGCCATCTTTAAATTCAAAGCCGGGGCGTCTGTGGCCGAGTGGTTATGGTCGTTGACTTCAAACCACTTGTGAGTTCGAATCCCGACAGAGACTTTGGATTCTTTCATTTGAGGAAGCTATCCAGCTAGCTTACGGAACTTCGGTGGTTCTACTAATGGTGCCCGTTCGTGCCTGAAATAATGCACGGAAGGGCACCTGAGGTCTTCCTCCACCAGTAAAGCTGGAACGATGCCATTTGACCTATACTGTGTCGGTGTGACATAAAACCCAATAAAAAAAATAAATAAATAAAAAAAAAATTCAAAGCAGTGAGAAATTTTTGACATTTATTTGCAAAGTGTTACAAATAATGGCATTGTTAAGTTTTAGGTTCACCATTTGTCCAACTTCAGCTTATTCATAAAAAGGAGTAAAATGCATGTAGTGGTTTGGGTTTTTTTTTCTAATTAGTGTAAGTGTCTTTTGTGTTTATTGTAAAAATCTGCAAGAGGTGTTAAGTGAAGATACATGTATACTGCAAGCATTTATTAATTGATTTTGCCTTTATTTTTTACACATTGTACTGCCTTAACATATACACCATGCCTTTTTTTGTTCTTTAGTGACTTTCTCACACATACAGACTTCCTAACATGTATAGTTTGTTATAGTTTCTCATACTCATACTAATTAATTTATGTCTGTTTTACATATTAACATATCAAGATATTCCATAATAAAGTTAAATAAAAAGGAAATATTTTGTTTCACTCATTTACTTAATTTGGTAAGACAGAAATACAAATTTATTTTGTGGTGATAACATTGGTATATTATTACCTACTGTTTGCACCAATGTACTCCTGGTATTGCATGAATTAATTTGCAAGCAATTTGCTTTGTTACTGGTTTTAGCCCCAGGTTGAAACTAGGCAGGTGGTTGTTTCCCAGGTAGATGTCTCCTCAGGATCCCCTTGGATCAACTCGGGAATACTCCACGAATTCCAAAACAAGTGCAGGGGCCTCCAGTTCAGGACAAGACAACTTTAAAATTAAAGCAATGTCTTTCAAATAGGTATAAGTGTTAAGATATAAAATTTTTACTTAAAGTTAAATTAAGTCTTTTGTCAAGCTTTTGTTAGCACAGTGTTGACTGTACAATCAAGTTATGTTGTATTTCATATTAAAATACTGAAGAGAATCCTGAGCCATACAAGTTCAGTTCAAATTAAGTTTAATTGTAGCCATTACCTTCAAATTGTTTATATATTTTATTCTGATTGGGTGAACACTGTGTGGAACTGTTTGTTAAAATTGAGATATTAACATGTTTTGCAAGTTATTCAATTTCTCTGATTTTAGATGATGATATACCTTTGACCAAAAAGTGGAAGAAAACACTTCCTGTCGTTGACCAAGGCTGGATCTCAAAGACATTTTTCCACTATGCAACCAGAGGGCCACAGTTTGATTTCAGCAGAGTGACCAAGCTGTGGTATGAACCTCCTCAGCCTAGTTTGTCCAGAGGTAATCAATTATTTATTCATTATTCTCAAAGGTCAAAGATTATGTATGGAATTGTCTTAATTGGACTGTGTTAAGTATTTTTCAGGGCTAGTCAGTTATTGTTCTTTCCAGTTTCAGGAGATGTTTTACAGTTTGTAATAAAAATGAGAGCTATGTTTTGCAGATAGTTATTTACTGAACTGGTTCCTATTATACATGTACTTGTACCACAGGTGTACTGAACAAACAGGACTGTTTCTTTGGGCACCGGCTATTTCTTTGGATGCCGAGACATTTATTCCAGTACCATTTTGTCTGCCCCCACTCTGGATGTCAGGGAACCTTGGTGAACAATGGAGTTCATCAAAAAACTAGGATGGTACTTGATATGAAAGACTAATATATTATAGCAGGAGAAGATTATGAATGCAGCAAGTGCAAGAGAAGGGTCAGTTGAACTACAGCTACTAAAATAATCAAAGAATAATTCATAATCATGGAATATAGATGATAACAGATTACTTTTGAAAAGAAATATACTTAACTTCCACCTATTCTCAACATTAATGTTATTCGTAATGTAAGTTTGCAACATGTCAGTTTGTATTGTGCAGTTAAATGCCTCATTTTTGTATTTTCAAATGAAATAAAATGTGTGTTAGACTAAGGCAGATTAAATTATGTTCATTCTCAAAAGAACTTCTAGTCTTAAACACTGTTTTTGTCAGATTCATTGCCAGTGAGCTTGACATACCTGATACCTTGCTTGAGCACCAGGTACATTATGGTACAATGTTTATTACAGATTATCAGTTGGAGCCATAGTATTTTAGGGCAGTTAGACTCAACAGAGCGAAGTAAGTTTCCATGTATCCTGACAGACAGGTATGCATGTGATCTCAATGTTGTAAGAATGATGAGACAGAGGACACTTGGTAACAGCAGTAGTCTAGTGTGCAAGCAGGTACATATGCATGTTACAACTTGTGAACTTTCATATCTTCTTGCTGATTTAAGTTATAATTTTGTTTTTGAATTATTTGATGTATACTTATAAACTGGTAACATTGTTCAACACCAAGAGGATGTGTAAATATGATAAACATTTTATGATTGAAAGTTTATTTTAATTAAGATGCCGATTACTTATGCTGATTTTCCACAGATTGCTGAAAATCATGGCGAGAACTACTTAGATAAGTGCCGCCAGTATGCAACCAATTATATGGCCTTCCAGAAATCTGCAGCCAAAGGCTTAGTGACCATCCCAAACTTTGCAGAGCCACCACCAGTGATGAACATCCCCAGGCATCGCTGGTTTATGAAAGTATATCTTCTGGATGTCATCTCTAGACTGGACTATCAATTGGCTGAGTTGACATCCATTACAGGAGATATTCTTAAAATTGACTCCACCAAGAAAGTAACAAATAAGCTTGCAGGTAAGCTATAGATAAACATTTGTAATGCTACTCATAATTTTAGTATGTGATTTATACTTCGTTTCTATTAAATTTGTAACTTATATTAGACATCAGTTTGAATGAATTTCACAGCCCAACCTGTTTGCAAAAACCATAATGGGAAAAACACCGACAATAGTCCCTAAAGGTAGACAGGTAAATTTATTCTTAGAATATGTAATTTTGGAAAAGAAACTTGGTCTTTATTCTCAGTTGGTATTTATTTGCAGGTGCTTGTTAAAAAGTTTGATTGTAGTTTGGTCCATTCCTAGACGTAATCAGTACTAAGCGGTGACGATAACATTTCCTGCCTTAGCAGGGTTCAAACCTACTGATGTCTTAAGTCCAGTGTGGTCATGCATTAACCACATCCTTCATGCCATCCATTGTAATGAGTCCAAAGGTTGCACTCAAGTATATTTAATAAAACCAAGATAATGCGAAATATTTTGAAAATCAGTTATTAATACAAGCTTTAAATATTATTAAATTACTCAAGAATTTAATGATTACTTTGTTACACAGTCAAGATAAATGAATTCTACATTTTAGGTTTCAGCAGAGGTACAGCGATGTGGGCCACAAATGTTGGTAATGAACATGGCCAGGTCCTCATGTCAGTACTTCACTGAAGGTGAGGGCGAAGGGTTAAAGAAAATGTCAAAGGCATTACCCTTAGGTACAGGGAATGCTGGCACGCCTCCACCTAAAGTGATGTATACAGATAGAGATTGCTGTGGAAGGCAATGTATAAAGAAATAACTTTGATGACTGGCCTTTTCTCGAAATATAAGGTGTGTACTCTATTACAATATTTTATATTATTCTAAGTGATAAAGAACTGTGGTTTAACATGGGAGTAACAATTTTCTTAGTCTTTATTGTAATATTTTCTGGTTTTTCTTTCGATATTTCAAGACTTGACTCCTGGCACTTTATGCGAACGCTTTCCGAATGGCTGCACAACCGACAAACACCAACTTTACGGTCCCTTCATGGCAAGGCTAAGTCGTTGTATATCTTCAAGGTTGATGAACATGACTATACACTTCTGATGAAGGCCAAGAGACAAGAACTTGTTCAACAGGGTGTCCCAAGTCCAACAGAAAAAATGTGTATTTCCAGCGCTAACATTTTGATAAAATAGGCCGCCACGCAAGCGGTTTATAGGGGCCCCAAGGAGACAAAAAGTCTCATAACTGAACCTAAACATGTCAATGGAGGCAAAAAAGGAAAATTTCAAGAAATTTTTTAAAAATTTAAAAATGATTTTAGAATTGTTGAAAAAAGGGTGAGTAGATGGTGCACCCAAACCTAAAAATTTATAAAAATTCCCAGGGGTAGTTTAAAATCAAGAATCAAATTTCCCTAAAACCACATTTTGCATAAATAACCAGCATATATTTTAACTTGGGGTAAAATAAAATTTTAAAGAATAGGTTTTCAGACATTTAAAATGTCTACTTGAAAGGAAGCCCTTTTGCCCCAATAAAGGATGTCATTTGTAAATGGTTTAGGTGCAGTGTAGACTTCTTTAGTTTATATGGGAACAAATCTTTGGACTATTTGTAGATTTAAAGGCTGGGGAGTTTACCACACAGTATGGATTTGGGCCCCGGGAGTGCAAAAAAAATAAATGGAGTAGGTTTCCATTAATGCATACGGGTAACAGGCTATTTATAAAAAAATCAGCCCACAAAGGGTTAATTAAAAGGAAAAATTTTTTGGAAGGGTCACTTTGTTTATAATATTTGGCTTTTTCAGATTCTTTTTTGTACCCAAAAGTAATTTTTCCCTTTTTTAAATATGGGAAAGTTGACACGAGCGGTGTACCCCTGATAGGTTTACAATAAAGATGTCTGAATCGGGGCCAAGCAAAAGCCAACATTTTTTCCCTTTGCCCCCGGCCCCTCCAGGTGTCAGATTTTAACATAAAAAGTATCGACTATTAAAAAAAAGGGGGTTATAGAGTTGCCAGTGTAAAAATGTCCCAGGGGGGTCAATTTTCTCTTGAAAATTTCCATCTACACATGGCCAGGCCCTTTTCCCAGGTAAAAAATTTTGATTTTACAGTTTTTTTTCTTTTTTGTCAATATAAAAAATTTGCCCTTTTGGGTTTAAATATTTTTCCAGGAATTACACTGTAGAAAAAATGCATTTTTTTTTTTAAAAAAACCCCAATAAAAGTTTTTAAAAACCAAACTTTAAAAATCTGACCTCCAGGGGAATTAAACTTTGTTTTTTTTTTTACTAGAGGGGGGAAATGGAGTTACTAAAAAAAATCTTTTTACATAATTATTTCAGGAACGCTTCCCAAAGGCCCCACAAACTTTAAAAAGTTTTAAACCTTTTTGGATGGCATTTTTAGATGGAATACAGATGGGGCTTCAGAGGCATCGCTAGTTAAAGTCAAAAAACAACGATTTTCCCCGGGGACATCCCCCCCGGTTCCTAAAGGGCCCCCAGACAAAAGTGCCTCGGCAGGAATTTTTGGGGGGAAAACCCAAATTCTTCCCAAAATTTTTAAACCCTTTCCAGAAAAGGGTATCCCGGGTTTAATGTATGAATAAATTTAATTGATATCTAAAGTGTGTTTTAAAAAAATAAAAAAGGGAAATTTTTTAAACATACCCCAAGGGGCACATTTTTTAAATTTTTACCAGTTTTCAGTATTTGGGTTTTTTAAAGTTTTCCCCGGGGGCTTAGCTGTAATACTGGTTTTTTAAAGCTGCCCCATTTTTTTTATTTTAGTTCTGTTTGTAAATCCCAAAAAAGCAACATTAAAAAAAGTTTAAACCCTTTTGTTGCCTTCCATCTTGATTCAAATGAAAAGATCATCAGGCTTATATATCAATGTTTACTCAAATAAAAAGCTGTACTGTCTATTGTTTTCTAGAAAACAAGATTTATTAGATGAAAGAGCAAAATCATTTAACATGCTGGATAAACATTATCTTTTACAGCTCTAAGTATGTGTTTTCTGTGTATATTTAAAGGTGAACTAGTTGGAGCTGCAGTATTTATACGACCAAACTGGCAAACAAATGCAAGTTTAAGCTCTACAAAGGGAACAATTAGAGAAGGATGAGGAATAATAAATGGACAAGAGGAGGGAGACAGTGTTGAGGATGAAGGGTTCATAGAGATGGAACGGAAAAATCCTGAAATCTTCCCCAGAAGAGCCTGTTTAAATACCTCCCTCAGAAAGCACAAAGCCATCTTCACATTCCTAGTGAGGCTGATTATTCACCAGTTTAGCAATGGAAACTGCTATCCAAGGTAATTTGTCCTCAAAAAAAATATTATTGGTTTTATTGTAAATGTTGTTTTTTTTTTAGTTATTTTTTTTTAATTCCATCTCTTGGATTCAGTATTGGCAAACTGAAAGCCAATTAAACTTTTTGACGAAATGCTGCTATTTTATTGAATGACCTCTTGAGCACATAATCAATTGAATACTGTTCAGAGTTCATAGCTACATGTCCCTGTCTTAGTGGTTGCTTTTACTTGAAAAGATAATTAAACACAATAATCTCCTATACAGGTATGGAACCACTAAAAGAAAAGTTCAATCCTGCCAGTTTCCAGTTCGCGATATGTAATCCATCTTTTGGAAGATTCCAGCCCGCAGATCAGAGCAGTCATGTAAGTGTTCATTTATTTTGTTAATATGGGTTTCTCTTTATTGTTTCTGTCTGCAATAATGATAGGAGACATGCTTATCACAAGGTTTGTAATTTATTTGAAAATAGAAAGTTATAAATTATGTTGCATCTTTTAACATTTTTCTGAGTATAATGTGTTGTTTTTTTATTTTTATGGTTGCTGATGCCAGGATTTCATAAACTTTTTTTCCAGATCAATAAAAACTATGGTTTACAAGATTTGTAGCCTGTTGTTTCTAAGGAAATGGTTTCAGATAACTACATAAATTATTCAATTTTTTGGTCACTCAAAGTTCTTTTAATCCATAACAGTCTTCAAATCTTTATACTGTAATAGGATTTGCAGCTCCTTATAATATTTGATGTAATAATGACATAAAATATCTTGTATTCCAGGGTCCTTGGGGCAGACAATGTTCCAGGTAATGAAATAAGGTTGGCCCTTAACCTTGCCTGAGTTCCTTGTTGAACTTAGAGATATAAGAAAGTTTCTTAGTTTTTGACCCAAGGTTAGAACGCCTTACCTACCTTTGGGAAACAGTTTTTTCTGACTTTTCAAGAAAAAAAGGAAAAGTTTTTTCCAAAGAGGTTCACAAAAAAAACCCCTGGTCAGGGAAAATTTGGGTGGGGCCCAGGGGAAAAAATGCACCCAAAGGGGTTTGAAAGCATAAACCAAAAATAAATATTTTAAAACCCTTTTTTAACCCAATTTAAAAACTTTTAAAATTTTTTTGTATTTCCATTTAAAAAACTAAATTTAAATTTAATTTATGACTGAAAAATGCACACTATTTAAAAAAAACCTTTTCCCCTTTTTTTTATTTTTTAAAAAAATTTTTTTAATTTTTTTTTAAAAACAAAAAAAAGTTTTTTTTAAAAATTACAATGTTATGTTTTTGTTTCCCAAAAATAAGTTGTACTTCATTGGCTTGTTTTAATAAAACAGTTTATCTGTTTTTTCTGCTCCCTTTTAGAGTTTCTCCTTGGACCTAACCAAGGCCCAGCACAAAGTGGCCGAAACTGTAATAGGATACACAGAGGGCCACTTGTGAACTTCTGATGAAGCTGTATCCTGGGGACCAGGAAGTGTGAGGGGACTGTGTGGAC
The DNA here is from genome assembly GCF_026571515.1 of Ruditapes philippinarum. Taxonomy (NCBI): domain Eukaryota; kingdom Metazoa; phylum Mollusca; class Bivalvia; order Venerida; family Veneridae; genus Ruditapes; species Ruditapes philippinarum. The sequence continues at coordinate 9,211 of NW_026864389.1, forward strand.
CAGATGGCGTCTTGTCCTCAGGGGCTTTCATAACAGTCAGGCAGGTCATTTTTAAAAATCACAGCAGGCCATGCAGAGAACCCAGAAATACAGCTGCCTTTGCTGAACAAGAAGACACTACAACAATGGCTAAGAAGCTATTATATATTTCAATAAAAAGTTCCATGTACCCCTGATCTGTCAACACTGAAAACAAACAGGGAAAATGTGAAAAAGATGAATTTTTACTAATAGATGTTATTTATAAGTTAAACTCATTTGCCATTTGATAGTCTTTTACTTTTGAAATTGAATATTAGTATTGTATCTGGTTCTGATTACTGCTATTCAACTTCCCTTTTTGTACATGTTTCTGAGGTAACTATCTTTAGATTAATTTTAGTAAAGTAAAGACTCTTCCATGAAAGCCGAGCCAGGTTAAATATACTTAATTTTTCTCCAGAATTTCACTGAAACTTGTTTGCTGCTTTGTTCAAGCTTCTACGAGTGAGCAATCGGATTCACTCTCCTTATAATATTAAAGTACTTTGTTTAATCAAGGGTTGACATCTAGATTTTTATCAATTTTATGTTTTTCCAAATGTCTTGAGGCAATTTTTCAGCACATTTTAACAGTATGTATTTGTGCATTTGTATTTCAGGTACAACAAGGCAGACAAAGAACATGAACAGAAGGTCCTCTTGCAGGGAATTAATATGCCAAAGCCAGCTTTGACCGGAAGTGACTTGCCAGAGGCCCGTCAGAAACCAGCAGCACTGCCTTCCAATCAGGCTCCAACATACAAATTCAAGGATAATCCATGCACTGCTGGACTGGCACACAAGAGGATCACCGAAAGAGGAAGTCAGATTACCAAACTTTCAGTAAATCAAACACCAGAAGCAAACCGTCATAACATATCCTGTCAATAATGGAGCAGCAACAAATAATTATTCTTCCAGGACAACAAACTGCAATAGTCCTCCATTAACAACAACATCAACAACAACATCACCTATTCCAACAACTTCAATTACTTCAAGAAAAACTAGACCATACAAGACTCCAACTTTTGTCAATTGCAGCAAATGTGGACAAAATAGAAAAAATTCAACAACCCATAAAACTTACATGTTTAAAATATATTGCCAAAAATTCAGAAAACATCACTTTTGAAGAATGGAGGAAAATCATAAAACAACAAATGGATGAAGAAAGAAGACAAAAGAAAAGAAATTAAACTATCAACAGCTGCCATTATGGCAGGCATACCTTACATACCCCAATTCTTCAAAATTCGTCACTTATTCGTTTAGACAAATGATCATCAAAGAAAAAAAAAACAACCAAATTTAAATGCTGCCTTGTGGCACTTTTTCAGTCCCATTTGGTAAAGATGTTTAAAAACTAATGAGACAAAAACAGCTGCACAAGAAGGTTCCAAGCCCTTGTAAAAGCAGAGGAAAATTTGTTGTTTTTTAAATAGAAATTTCAAGTCTATAATTTTCTATCCTAACTTACTTTTCATGTATCAATAGGTTTTGTAGATTGAGACAACAAACCAAGGATTTACAAGTTGATTGAAGTGGATGGAAAAGGGCTTTAAGAACTTTTATAACAACAGAAAAGTGATATATTCCTTTGTTTAAGGTGCTGATTTATATATACTGTTGGCATCTTTTACTTGGGCAATGTGGCTTATCTGTTAAATCATCATTAAGGACATACCTAGCAGCATAACAAGTAGATGGAAATGAACACAAATGGATAGACTTTAACTAAATTCATCAAGGAGTAATTCAATAATAATAAAAAAGGTTCTTATTGAATATTGAGATCTGGATCATGATTTTTCACCCTGTGACCTTTTTTTTTTCATAGTTGCTCAGTACAGTCTTGTGGGCTATGGCCTTAGCTCAGTAGGTAGAGCGTTGGACTGTGAATCTGGTGAGCTGGGGTTCGATTTCCGGACTACTTTCGTTGTGATTGATCATGAAATTCTTTCTACGGTCATTCACACTGTACCTCTGCTCTGGCATGTACAGAAGTTTCAGTTCCTGCGAAAGTGAAAGCAGCTAGTACTGGTAAACTGCTTGATAGCCTGCCAAGGAACTGTGCTCTTGGCTTACATTCGTGATTCAGAGTGAAAACTATTAACACCGCCACAATAAATTAACCAGAAATGTGTTTGCTTAATTTCTGACTTTAGTAAAACACTGAAACGGATCGGGTTACTTGGAACAAATTTGTCTGCACAACATGAATCTCAGTTTAAATGTTATCTACCTAAACTGTCTTTGATAAAATAAGCTTTAAAGTCTTAAGTAGTAGAAATTAAACACCTTGTAACATGACTTTTTTATTTAAACTGTACTTTAGTTACGTGAATTCAGGAAGCTTAAAATCACAATAGATATAAACACAAAGAAAAAAATTGTGTGTGAATAATGAGCTTATGTGGCTTATAAGTCATTTCAAAAAAGCCGTATTTCCTTTCATTGATGGTTACAACAGTAAGACAGAGGTATATTCACTTTGCACTTGCTTCGTACATTCTGCACAGGACTCAAAGACCAAAGTATTCATGTCAGATATGCGAAAAGGCAGCGAAATAGAGACAACGAGCTATTGTAAGTGATGACAGTAAGTAGTGGTACTATATATGTCCACTGCATGTCCATGAGTACAGCCATTTATGACTCACAGATCTCGACTGGCAGTTTGATAAATGTGGTATGCTTCCAGTCCTTTTGAACCGGTTGTAATAAGATATTTCAGAAAATTCAGTCAACAATTTGAGAATGTCAATATCAAGCAGCATTGACCCCCTATATCCTCCTCTTTACTGAAGTCCACGTAAAAGACTTGTACACAATTAGTTCGTACAATGAAAGTATTAAATGTTATAACTAACAAGAATGTTGAACGACACATATACCCCCTTTCTAGCCATTGACTCACATAATTGGTAATTTTATTAAAGAAACTTGCCAAAAATGGGTACATGGAAGTGTTCAATTATGGAAAAATCAACGGAAACCATTTTGACATTTAAGGCCCATGTGACATTGACCTTTGACCTAATGACCCCTAAATCAATAGAGGTCATCTAATACTTATGACCAATAACTAGGTGAAATATGAAGACTTTGTGATGAATACTTTTCAAGATAATCAGCCAAAACCCTTTTGACATTTAAGGCCCCTGTGACCTTGACCTTTGACCTAGTGACCCCAAAATCAGTAGGGGTCATCTACTAGTGATGACCAATCACTATGTGAAATATGAAGACTTTGTGATGAATACTTTTCAAGATAATCAGCGGAAACCATTTTCACATTTTAAGGTCCCTGTGACCTTGACCTTTGACCTAGTGACCCCAAAATCAATAGGGGTCATCTACTAGTGATGACCAATCACTGTGTGAAATATTAAAACTTTGTGATACATACTTTTAAAGATAATCAGCGGAAACCATTTTGACATTTAAGGTCCTGTGACCTTGACCTTTGACCTAGTGACCCAAAATCAATAGGGGTCATCTTCTAGTTATGACCAATCAATATGTGAAATATGAAGACTTTGTGATGAATTCTTTTCAAGATAAGCAGCGGAAACCATTTTGACATTAAAGGCCCCTGTGACCTTGGCCTTTGACCTAATGACCCCAAAATCAATAGGGGTCATCTACTAGTTATTACCAATCACTGTGTGAAATATGAAGACTTTTGTGATATATGCTTTTCAAGATAATCAGCGGAAACCATTTTGACATTTAAGGTCCCTGTGACCTTGACCTTTGACCTAGTGACCCCAAAATCAGTAGGGGTCATCTACTAGTGATGACCAATCACTATGTGAAATATGAAGACTTTGTGATGAATACTTTTCAAGATAATCAGCGGAAACCATTTTCACATTTTAAGGTCCCTGTGACCTTGACCTTTGACCTAGTGACCCCAAAATCAATAGGGGTCATCTACTAGTGATGACCAATCACTGTGTGAAATATTAAAACTTTGTGATACATACTTTTAAAGATAATCAGCGGAAACCATTTTGACATTTAAGGTCCCTGTGACCTTGACCTTTGACCTAGTGACCCCAAAATCAATAGGGGTCATCTTCTAGTTATGACTAATCACTATGTGAAATATGAAGACTTTGTGATGAATTCTTTTCAAGATAATCAGCGGAAACCATTTTGACATTTAAAGCCCCTGTGACCTTGACCTTTGACCTAGTGACCCCAAAATCAATAGGGGTCATCTACTAGTTATTACCAATCACTGTGTGAAATATGAAGACTTTTGTGATATATGCTTTTCAAGATAATCAGCGGAAACCATTTTGACATTTAAGGTCCCTGTGACCTTGACCTTTGACCTAGTGACCCCAAAATCAATAGGGGTCATCTACTAGTGATGAACAATCACTTTGTGAAATATGAAGACTTTGTGATACATACTTTTTAACATATTCAGCGGAAACCATTTTGACATTTAAGGTCCCTGTGACCTTGACCTTTGACCCCAAAATCAATAGGAGTCATCTACTAGTTATGACCAATCACTATGTAAATTATGAAGACTTTGTGTTAAATACTTTTCAAGATAATCAGCGGAAACCATGTGGTCTACCGACGGACAGACCGACAGACAGACCGACATTAGCAAAACGGGCATAAAAAACAACAATATATCTAATTGGTGACCAGCGTAATGAAAGATACTAACCTGGCTAAATGCTACTTCAAGTATTAGTTGCTCAGAAATATTTCTCAGAGGATGGGTATGGTTGCGTTCTTCTGGCTATCAAGCAGGACCTAATCTATGAGAAAGTGGACTGTCAGGAACTCGTGAATCAGTGTACGTTAAAATTACACTGGACAACTTGGGTTTGTCTACAGGCCATCTATTTAGCCACTTATCCTTCATCGGAAGGTTTTGCTCTGAAATTTAAAACCTTAGAATGCCGTGGTATAATGGATAGGAGGCGATCTTGATGTGAGCAATCTACCATATATTAATTGGGAGAGTAACTACATTGAAGGTAATCATAACTTAGATACATTGAAATATAAAAGCCACATACTTTTTATCTTTAATCCATATAAATCGAACAATGATTTATGTCGTGTATTATGTTAGAATGGCTTGCACATTTCTTAAATTGGATATAACATTTGCGACATTCGACGTTAACGTAATCTTAATAATGCAGATGTAGTTCCAATTATTCGGCACCTGAACTACAAACATTCCAATTACCATAAAGCTATTGTTTCCTATACATTGTATATATATATATATATATATATATATATATATATATATATATATATATATATATATATATATATATCAGAAGTCAGTTATTACATCTATGGTGCATAAAGAGACAAACAAGGGTCACCTTCCATTGCTTTCCAGTTTGTTTTTCCTTCAAGTAGGTAGGGCTCTTCTTACAAAGAATTCAAAATATTAAAAGAAATAAGGAACATGTGTTTGAAATATAGTTTTTATTTTTATTAGGCTTTATAATGTACTTGGTACATGTCACTTAAAAAATCACAATCATTTGTCAAAAAACTATTAAAATGTCACACAGGTATAGTATTACAGCAAACAAAAACAACAACAACATTATGACAGCAAACAGGAGAGAAAATATAGCTTCTGCGACAACATCTGTCTTAATTATCAAAATATTTATACTGTATTATACTACAGGTAACGCAAACTTGTTTGTCCTATAATAAGAAAATTATACATCTGGAAGAATTTTACTTAAAAACATATTATATATCATTAGTAACTTCTTTTACATAACTTATCATTCATTACAGGTCCTTTGAAATATTGTAATTCTGCAACTCTGATTAATATGGTCAACAATGTAAAATTCCAGTGACCTTCAACTTGAGACTAGAAAATATGCCTTGTATTGGATAAGCTGACAACATGAAGCATAAGTAATTCATGATCTACTGATTACCATTATATAATGATCTACATGCACGTTATTAATTAACTATTAACTTTCAACAACAAAAAAATTCAAATCATGAAAAAAATATTGAATTATTTGCATAACTCTAACATAGCCTACAGTAACACTTTATTAGATGTATCAACCTGTGAAATGACAAACAATGGTGTGTGACCAAAACCAATGGTTTGAGAATCTAAAATTTAAAGTCCATGCTATTCCAAGGGGGTGGGGTGGTGGTAACAAAATGCTGCATTACACTTACAGCCACTATTGTTACTCTATATGAACACAGTTAAACACACTGTACACAAAATGAACAGTACTGTGCATCATTGGTGTTCAAGTTCTGGTAACCATTCATTATAAAACTGTTTTCAATGAATTTATCCATGGAATATACAGTATTTCAACAAACATTAAAACATACAGCATTTCTACAAACAAGTTTAAGAAGATACAAATTGAAAATATGAGGTAATAAAAGGCAGTACATAATGCTTAGAAATATTGTAAAAAAAATTATATATATAAAAACTACATGTATAAACATAGCTGAAAAAATTGCACTAAAAAATTACTTAGAACACTTTAAGAAAGGAAGTTTCGAGGGTTAAAATCAAATTCTTCAAATCAATTCAAACATTAAAACACACAAAACAGAAAATGGTACAGTGGCACAGCCAATGTGAAAAGTCTATATATGCATACTTTAGTTAACAAACTTAATTGACTTTGGATTTAACTCACTACAGTGCTGGAGTACCTCTAGATGTTTGTTACAGGAATCATGATTAAAAGTAGAAAAATACTCCTTAAGTGGTTAAACCTAATATAAACACTACTACATGTATAGAGACACTAAATGACAGCCTCCAGATTGCTAATTGCCGAAAAAAATTGAAAATGTATTTTAAAACAAGATATGTTTGTAAAACATGTATGCCCCCTATCAGTAGCCAATTAGTCATGTGATAAGGTTATTATGCATGACTTCTGACCCAGTGATCAAACAATTAATAAGGGTTATCAAGTATCTACTGGTCATGACCTTAACCTTTGACCCCTTGACCCAAAACTCAATAGGGGTCATCTGCTGGTCACGACCAATCATCATACAAAGTTTGAAGTTCCTAGGCCTAAGCGTTTTTAGTTAATTGATCAGAAACCGTTTTTACCTACAAGGTCAATGTGACCTTAACCTTTGACCCCTTGACCCCAAAATCAATAGGTCCTCTGCTGGTCATGACCAATCACCATACCAAGTTTGAAGTTCCTAGGCCTAAGGATTCTTTAGTTATTGATCGGAAAGCGTTTTAACATACAACGTCAATGTGACCTTGACCTTTGACCCCAAAATCAATAGGGGTCATCTGCTGCTCATGACCAATCACCATGCCAAGTTTGAAGTTCCTAGGCCGAAGCGTTCTTTAGTTATTGATCAGAAACCGTTTTTACTTACAATGTCAATGTGACCTTGACCTTTGACCCCTTGATCCCAAAATCAATAGGAGTAATCTGCTGGTCATGACAAATCACCATACCAAGTTTGAAGTTCCTAGGCCTAAGCGTTCTTAAGTTATTGATCAGAAACCGTTTTTACTTACAAGGTCAATGTGACCTTGACCTTTGACCCCTTGACCCAAAACTCAATAGGGGTCATCTGCTGGTCACGACCAATCATCATACAAAGTTTGAAGTTCCTAGGCCTAAGCGTTTTTAGTTAATTGATCGGAAACCGTTTTTACCTACAAGGTCAATGTGACCTTGACCTTTGACCCCTTGACCCCAAAATCAATATGTCATCTGCTGGTCATGACCAATCACCATACCAAGTTTGAAGTTCCTAGGCCTAAGGGTTCTTAAGTTATTGATTGGAAAGCATTTTTACCTACAGTACGCTCAGCGCGACATTTTCAAAACCCGCGTGACCCCGCGGATGAGGTTTACCGCGGACGAAAATTTGCTCAGATATTGTCCGCGTGACCCCGCGGACAGAAAATTTTCAACACCGCGGACATAAATCGGCAGCTGAAACCGTTTCCCCCGCGGAACGCAGTGGTAAATTGCGGAGGAACGCGGCGGTCAAACACCGGTTGTCATTGTCGTCGCAACTTCATGGTAGTGAGAAACTTGAAGTCAAATAATGAAAAAATCGGCATATGACATTTATGGAAAAGATACTACAACAATTTATATGCCAACTTTTGTTTCTTATTTAAAAACTTTGAAAACGTAACCCTCAACAATTTTTCTTTTATTCCTAATATATGTACATGTATTTTATTTATGTCCTGTCTTGTATTCACACTCATCGACCTCTTACAGCACATGTACTGTAGCGTCAGTCATCATTGAGAAATCAGCACAAATATCCTTTTTTTTACTGAGTATCATATTTATGGCTCCCATATAGTTTAACAGCAATAATACTTATAGAACCACAAGGAATGAACAAGTAAAGTTGACAGTGATAAATGACGATTTCAGTTGTAAAAATATTGGTATGTGGACGAATAGTTTTGTGGACGTTTATAACAAAAATATTAAAAACAACAACAAAAAGAGGTACAGCTGTAATTATTTTTATTTCAAATTCCGTTCAAATAATTTAACGTATAATAACATTTAACCCATTACTTCATGAGCATTTTGTGAAAAATGGCTGTTTTCATTGAAAAGTCTCCCGTTACAAGTTCAAATTGCTATAATACTATAAAAACTGCTTCAACACTAATCAAACTTGGCACAAATGTTAACTGGACCATTGCCCTTGCAACAACATGCTCAGGCTTAAATTTTCTGTTACCATGGCAACAAGGGGACATCTCAAAATTGCCAAAAATCACTATTTTGCGTTGATGTTTTCCATCAAAATTTCTCAATGGATTGATATTTAGTCAAATGCTTTTCAGCGTTGGTTACACGTTACCTTTTGATCAATCTGGGGTCATTTGTAGCCTCTCACAAGTCCAAAATTTTCTTGGCGATGAGGGGGACTCCGCCCCTTCAAACCCCCAAAACAGAAGGGGGCACATACCCCTTCTGGCAACCCCCTGATGTATCTTTTGGTTGGGGGCCGCGCCGAAAAAGAGGTCACTTTTTTTTAACAACATTTCTCAAACAAAAACAAGTGTTTGGGGCCTAAATAAGGCATTTTTTCATCATTTGAGACAACAAAAAAAGGGGGGTGAAAAAAGGCGTTAAAAGGCGTGTATATGAAGTAATGGGTTAAGGAGACGATTGTGGTCAATTTTCAAGTCATTGTGTAAAAAAGATGACGTTAAAAAATAATAAAACGTCTATTATTATTGGAGGTTAATTAATACTGACCAACTGACCATGGCGTTCCCCCGCGGGAAACGGGTGACTGATTTTATCGATAAATGAAGAACGGTCGTCAGAATTTTGTCCGCGGTGGAAACAACTGAACACCTGGGATCGCGGGGAAATCAGGCTTCTCATCGCGGACGAGCCCCCGCGTTTGTCCGCGATAGAAAAAAATCGTCCGCGGTGGTATCGCGGAAAAAGCAAAACCCGCGGTGAGCGTACTGTACAAGGTCAATGTGACCTTGCCCTTTGACCCCTTAACCCCAATATCAATAGGGGTCATCTGCTGGTCATGACCAATCACCATACCAAGTTCAAAGTTCCTAGGTCTAAGGGTTCTTTAGTTATTGATCGGAAACAGTTTTTACCTAAGAGGTCAATGTGACCTTGACCTTTGACCCCTTGACCCCAAAATCTATAGGGGTCATCTACTGATCATGACCAATCACCATATCAAGTTTGAAGTCCCTAGGCCTAAGGGTTCTTTCGTTATTGATCGGAAACCGTTTTTACCCAAGAGGTCAATGTGACCTTGAGCTTTGACCCTTGACCCCAAAATCAATAGGGGTTATCTACTGATCATGACCAATCACCATACCAAGTTTGAAGTTCCTAGGCCTTAAAGTTCTTTAGTTATTGATCGGAAACCGTTTTTGCTTACAAGGTCAATGTGATCTTGACCTTTGACCCCTTGACCCCAAAATCAATAGAGGTCATCTACTGATCATGACCAATCACCATACCAAGTTTGAAGTTCCTAGGCCTTAAAGTTCTTTAGTTATTGATCGGAAACCGTTTTTGCTTACAAGGTCAATGTGACCTTGACCTTTGACCCCTTGACCCCAAAATCAATAGGGTTCATCTACTGGTCATGACCAATCACCATACCAAGTTTGAAGTTCCTAGGCCTAAGGGTTCTTTAGTTATCACTCGGAAACCATTTGGTCTACGGACCGACGGACCGACGGACCGACAGACCGACGGACCGACAAGTGCAAAGCAATATACCCCCTTTTCTTCGAAATGGGGGCATAATAAAATATTGTGAAGTCTTATTGTGAAAATAATTTGCACATTGCAAACAGCACTTACAATCTACGTAAATTACCAAGAAGAATTCAAAATATGAAAAATAGCCCTTATAGTGTTAGTCATGCAGTAGAAATATGGTGATAAAAACTGCCAAATCAGTCATTTATCGCACATATATTTAACATGTAAATTATTACATTGTACTTGAATCTATTTACTTTTCTTAAAATCTTAGAAATATTATGGCTCATCTTGAGGCATGCAGCTTTAAGATTGATATGGAAATTAGACACTGACTCTTTGCCTGCTGATTTTTTTTATTGGACTTGCCCAGCTTCCCCCCCCCCCTTTTTTTGACTGAACTCATGTGCATGCTGGCCTGATTCTTTACTAGTGGCTACTTACCTATCCTTAAATGGGCTTAAATGGAGAAGAGTGCACATAAAATTGTATACAGATAGGCATGAAGACATTCGGCATCACAACATAATTTGTTCAACATGACACTCAAATTAACATTTAATCAAAACAAAACAAGAGACAACAATTTGAACTGAAAGAACAACTTTTAAAATGAGAAAGAAATGCTAAGAATTGGACCACAATATTTTGGCCAACATTTTGTAAAATAACTGACTACCATTTAAAAGACAATACTGATTGAAATAAAACAACAAACAAAATGTATGTCAAATGAAAACAAAATAACATGTTTGATATACAGAGGTAATTTATGTCTGTATAGAATAAATATAGAAACATTGTAATTCCATTGTTTTCAATGGAATAACTTGTATTGAAATAACATGTCTTTTTTTATTTGTTTAGAACTCTTTTCCCCACATACTTATAATGTAAGTGACAGAAACAATAGTGACAGACCTATTCTGCCAGTAAATGGCCGAGTCAGTCTATATCTGTATCTGCAGGTAGATAAGTGTTTCCCTAAAACCTAATGTTGTATCCTGACAGACTGCTCCCTTGTGGTAACCTTGTGACAGCCCTGACTTTTCCCTTCTGGTAACCCTGGATACTGCCCTGACAAAGATTTGTCACTAGTTTTTCTGTCACTATTTTTTCCTAGTAATAGTAGTATTTTAAAGTTAAAAACAAATAAATTCTTAATAAAACAAAATTCATAATAAGAATCTATCTAAAACTATGCCATCATTTATAAAAGTACATGTATATCTTAATAGCCATTTCAAATAAACTGAAATACAGTTGAAAAAGAATAATATGTTAAAATCATATGTGTTAAAACATTTCTATATATTTAAAGACATCTTTTGGTTATGTATAATATTCTAACTTAATTTGCTAGTCTTATTTTGAATGACACTAATAATACTTAAAATAATAATAATATTAATATAATATTATCATGATAATAATTACATTAATATAATATATCGCAATGTTACTAGAGAATATTTAAATGCCCATTATGCCTCAGAAATGCTTTTATTTTTATTTCTCAAAAACTTTATAATTTTGGTGTACTTTTATAGTATCCAAAAGATACTCATTGGCCTATTACCTGAACCATCTTTTTCATTTGTTGCATTTTGTCAACAAGTGTAATTATTGTGAATTAGTATTTTGTATGGAATTCAAAATAATAATTTGTTTACATTTTGCTATTTTTAAGGACATGTTTCAAATTTATCACTACTTTCTTCAGGTTACAAGCATCTTACATTATCCAGTGTTTTTGTTCAACAAAATATTCTGCAAAATTCGACCTCATTCCCTCCTCAAAATAGTATGTTTTTTTCCCTCTTCAAAGCAAAAATTTTCCCCCTTATGGCAGCCTAAATTTGCCTGTAATGAATATCATTTTTTGCAACTAACTGCCAAAAAATGTTTGATTATATGGCTGTAAGACTTACTGTTAAGCAAGGTTGTTTACAAATCGTTCCCGATAAGTAAGGGGAGCTACTTCCGGTGTCTGCTGTCGATATTTTAAATCCGTATATTAAAAAAAAGGGACGTATTTTCAACTTGTGTTGCGAGAGTTGCTCCCCTTTTCTACCGAAAAGAATACAATGTCACATCAACAGTAAATCTTACAGTGGTAAGTGGTATAATAAAATATGCACTGAATTCTTTTTCTTTTCTCCTCATTTGTGAAGAAATAAATTCCCCTCCTATTCCATTTTCCCCTCCAAAGGCATCAAACCCCTTCCCCAAAAGTGAGAAAAAAAAAACACTGTTCTCTAAAACCAAAATTTAAACAGTATAATTTTCAAAAGAAGTTTGTTTCTGAAGGATAATGTAGATTCTTGCAGCATAATACAAATTACAGACACACTCATAAGTAGGAAATCTTAAAACTATATGTGGCAAACAAAAACTCTAGTAACTAGAAATACAAAAGGTGTGCAAATAAACAATGCAAAAAACTACTGTTTAAAACTAAAAATCCATAAGATCATCTTAGACTAATCTTGCATCCAAATTTTGTACATAACTTTTTTACTGTCAAGCTAGATTTTACTAGTGAATTAAGTTTTTGTTAAAATTAGAGACAAATGAAATGTATAAATAAAGATGATATATACAAGTTGACTTTGTTTGTCCATGACTTTACATGGATTTATTATTCAGGTGTTTGCAAGTAAAGCCAGCTTTGCTTTTTTTAACAAAGCCATGATTCATAGATTAAAGCTAGCTTTGCTTTTAACATAATTCATAAATTAAACATGTGAACACCAAACCATCATAATATCCCCTATGAACACTGACTGATGCCATCCTTGTAATCATTGTCCTAACTTAGTTCTTGATATGATAAAGCAAAGTCTTCATCATCGATAACAGTTCTTAGATGAATTGCACAACATTCCAATTTATCGACAACATTTTGTGGATCAACACATTGCACAAGTTCATCATGGAGTACACCCATCTCGTAATCCTCTCGCAGCTTTCGCACTTCCTTCGTCGTCATACAAATCGTGCACACTGCCATTTTATCACTAACACTAATTTGCAGTACAAGAGTACTACGTTCTTGTTCAAAATATCGTACTATACGACTCTGGATATTGCTATCAAAAAAAGAAAAGAACTGGTCCCGGGCCATCTGATATGCAAATCCTTCACTTTTCCATCGCTCCACTAGCTCGTATGTCTCTGATCGCGTCATTCCTTTTGACTTTACTGTTTTTAATGACTTAGGTGGAGAAATCTTTGGCTTACATTTCCCATTTTTATCTTTAATGTTTCCTTCAAGTCCAATTATCAGTGGATCACTGTTTTCTTTATTATCAGAAATACTCTGACCTTTCCCTTCATTATTTATATGACCATTTTTCTGATTTTTTATTTCCAACATAGAATCACTAGTTGTTTTCCTCGCACTATTTTTCTTCTTTGGCTTCTCAACTTTTTCAGATTTCGTACTTTTAAAACTGACATCCTCTTCGTTAACACGAAACACAACATCAGTGTCAGTTACAGGGGATGCGTTAACTACTGCCTCGTTTAATTGATTGTTCGAGTTCCTGTCTACTGAATCTGACTTTGGCAACAAAGACATTGGACTTTCTGGACTGGAACTTAACTCACTCGTTGGAGACATTTTTCGTGTTTTGAAAAAAGTTGATCCACTTTTAATTGGGGATGCAGGTTGTGAAGGCAAGGATACCATAACATCACAAAAGTTTAATGAAATATCAGAACTACTTTTTTCTAAGTGAGCACCAATTTTAGAGGTCACAATTACTGAATTAGCACTTTTTTCGTACTCTTGTTTCTTTTTCTTACGTGAATTTGGAGCACAACAGAAGAAAGGCAGGCAGCACCAGCAACAAGAAGATTTATCGTCATCCTCATCGTAAGAGTACTCTAGAATTTTACGAGCTTTCGGCTCAGTCCCTTCATCTTCAAAACGCGTCATATTTTCATAGGAATGTTTTACTTTAAAAGGAGTTAACATTGCATTAATATCAACTATTTTGGGAGACTTATCCTCCGCGGAATCTTTACGCACCATAACTTTAGCTGCGACCAACTGGAATGATATGGTTATTTGGCCTTTGTATCTCTGTTTCTCCCAGTACCCTGAAATTTACAGCAAAAAAATAGTTATAAGGTGAATTGATAGAATCCTTTATAAGTCTGTCAAAGCTCATTAATTTCTCATTTGAAAGTTTGGTCTGTCAAAGTATAAACCAAATGCAAAAATTAATAACAAAGTTATAGCAAAGTTTGTTTGTTTTTTGGTTGGGTTTTACATCACAGTATAGGTCATATGGCGACTTTCCTTGCTTTACTGGTAGAGGAAGACCTCAGGTGCCAATCCATGCATTATTTCAGACACAGGCAGCTGAGAAGCACCACCAGCATTCTATAAGGTAGCTTGATAACTTCCTCACATGAAAGAATCCAAAGTCCCTATCTGAATTCGGGCCCACAGCGGTAAGGGTCAAGTGGTTTGAAGCCAACTACCCTTGGTCACAGACGCCCCTATACTTAGTTTTATAGAACTCAAATTCCTTTTTAATTATTTTGTCTATGACAGGTCAATTATAATACAAGGTCAAGGTCATACTTCAGCACATGAAGAATTTGTCTACATATAAATTAATTATTACACATAATAAAGATCTGGCCAATTTCATGAAAATTCAATTATTGACATGATTTATATTTTGGAATTACCTTGGATAAAACCATTCAGTATAACCTTGGCCTTGCATAATGACAGCATGGGGTATGCACATCACTTTATTGATATAAAGTTAATTAACAAATCTTCAATTCTGAAAAAATCCTGTAACAGTATAGGATTTATAAAGGGGACAAATAGTTGTCTGACACTTGACCTTCAAGCGTGACCTTGCCCTTGAGCTAGCACAGCTGCAGCATGGTTCTGTCTATTGCCTTGTTGAGGAGAACATAAGAGCCAAGCCCAGAAAATCCTTCAAGAGGTATAATATGATTTGAAGAAATACACATAAATTGTATGACATTTGACCTTCACTGCGGAGACAGGTGGACAAACTGCCTAACGGATAAAACATTGTAGTTCCAGTATAGCCCCTCCACCTTATGTGGTGGGAGTATAGTAAAATTTATGGTTACCTTTCCCATACACAGGTTTAATTCTGTGTTCCACATCAAGAGAACTGGCTAAATGCATCTGACCAGACTGACGTAAGGCATTTATGAATAACTCAACAGCAGGATTGCCTAGTTCTTCAAGATGCTGCAGGAGCTTGATATTCCTGTCTGCAAGCTTCTCTTCATCTCTGATCACCTCAACTGTAGACTGGTCCAAAGCTCTGTGTTGCAACAGATAATCAAAGACTGGTTCAGGATCTAACTGATGGACAAGTTCCTCTTGGTTACTCAACTCTCGCTGGATTGCCATGGTTACCAGCTACTCAATCATCTAAAATATAAAGTTATTTTACTTCATAAAATGCCACATAGAACTTTTTTAACTCCTGTGTTAGAAATAAAGAGCGCATACTGACTTGACACATAATTATATATATGGTAATACCTTATTTCAGAAAAAGAGTTTGAAAAGTATCCTATAATATATCATATTTCACCACCTTTCCTGTCTTCTAACATGAAATAATCAAGTGCAATAGCTCACAAACAAGTTTCTAAATAATTAACTACAAGTCATCACACAAGATGTCCACAAGACAACACTCTCCAAAATTACAGTGCAAATACATTTAATCTTGCAAAGTTCATAAAGAAGTGTACCATGTTTGAAAGCAGCTAAGTATATGTCAAACAGTTCAGTGAAAAAGTGAGGTGATATAAAACAACAGGCAATTTTCTTTCCAAAATCTGTGGTAGAAATCAGTTATAATGTGAACATTGTATGTTTGACTACAAAATCAAGTTCTGGCCATAAACAATTACAATACCGTATTAATTATTCTACTATAATATACTGCAATTAGGGTAGTCCAAAAATCTTGTACCCAACAAAGGTGGACACTGATAGATGAAAAGTATACTATAAGCACTGGTCAGCAACAATGTATTAGCAGGGCTAACTATATATCAAGTAGTACATCAAACTAAAATGATGACATAATATTGATTGTAGACAGATTTGTTATAATTTAGAAAATTTGCTATTTAATGATATGTTATTGAATGTTATATTACATTTTGTTCAGTTAAGTAGTAATTATTGAAAGTAATCAATGATAATTCATCATCTATTTTTTAACTATGATATATTATATAACTTAAAATAAACTTGCTTCAGAAGTTATAGAACTACAAGTATTCAAACATTAAGCCATAGTTATTCTGTTTCTGACCAGTTCAGTTTAATTCTTAAATGAACTGTTGCAAGAGTGGATTTGTTTATAATACATTATGAAACTATATAATATCTAAATATCACTTTTCAACATTTCTACACATACACATGACAATCATAAAAGTTTGAATTATTTTCTTTATAACAATAATGTATGATATAAGACAATGAAATCTACAAAGATTACTTGCCAATAGAGCTTCCACAAAATACATGTATATTAAATCCATTTTCAAATATATCCATCGCCCCTTTTTTGATTCTTCAAAATAAGTTACACCATTGACTATTTTTCATATTCTTAGCACACAGAGACAAAATATTTAGATCTGATGAGAACACATGTTTCTTAGAATGTACTTAGTTATTATAGGAGATTAAAGATAAGACCCAGTACACAGAGCTTGCTAAAACAGCTGGCATTAATATGATAAAATCATCCAGTGAAATATAAACCATGTTGATAGCAGCACCCTTTTCTTCACCATTATCAATCCTATACTATTAACATAATTAATAATTAAGCAGACACTTGTTACAACTTTAATTGGAATCATTTTACATTTATGTGCAGAGCAAAGTACCTCTTCTCATCTCTTTAACTTCAGTTACCACTGTCGCCATGAAATCAATGCTAACATTTACTTATGGAAGCAAAACTGCCTAAATGTCATATAAGCGCAGTGGAATATTTAAAGACAATTTGTAAAAGAGTAACCCTTACATTTATGTCACATCTAACATTTTTAAGCCTAATTCCTTTAAACCAGCATGTGGTTTGTAGTGATGGTAGTTTTTACTCCAGATCACGGCAGAAAGCCGCAATTCCAGAGCACAGTTCAACCTACGCAACGTTCCTTGGCAGGCTGTCAAGCAGTTTACCAGTACTAGCGCAAGGAACTGAAACTTCTGTACATACCAGAGCAGAGGTACAGTGCGAATGACCATTGAAAGGATTTAATGATCTATCACACTAAAAGTGACCTGCACCATCCGGGAATCGAACCCATGTTGCCCGATTCACAGTTCAACACTCTTACAGTAACCTGTTGAGCTAACCGGATGGCTTTTTAAAACCAGTATGCTTGGACCTAAAGTTATTTGAATAGCTGTACATCTGTGTATTCTATTGGTAGATTGTATGTATTTTAAATCTGAAATCTGTTAAACTTTAACTCCCTTAAACTTTCTCTTTTGAGACCTTCTGACAATGCATGTAAAGCTTTATCTTCATTTTCTTTAAATGACACTGATATTTTAGTGATTGTTTTTTTTTTAAAAATATAAATGAGTAATGTTTATTATCTTGACAAATTATAAGAATCCTATCTTTTTTACAGTTAATTCATAACATTAAATCTTCAAACCCATGTATACATCTTATTATTTTTGTATTTTTAATCTTACTTAGATCAACAAGCTTCAGTTGAAAAATCTAGTCCAACTAATTATACTGCGCCACGAAATATTGTGTTATTTTCGTGTCTGGGCAATATCTCGCCTCTGAAAGCAAATTCTGACCCAGAACAAAAATATTTCTGAATCTAGCTTTAGCATGTCAATATTTTTTGACTATAGAAAAATCATAAATCATAGATATATAATTTGGCTATTATAGAACTGTTTAGTTTCTATCATGCTTTATCCAGCATACACCCTTGTTATGCTTCTAAGTAATCATTCTAATTATTCCTGCAACAAACACATACATACAATATAGATAAGACATGTCAAAAATACATTTCTGTGCTTATTCGAAATACTTTTCCCTGGTAACAACAAAATATGAATTTTCTCCCCCCCCCCCCCCCCAATCCTAAGCAGCTTCCACCTAAACTGTAGTTTTATAAAGTCTAAATGTTGACAAAGTTGTCAGTCATACAAATAATCCTATAAGCTACTTTAATTCTAAATAAAACATCCAAAGCAGAACCTACATTGTATACAATTATATTTTTTTCCGATCTGGAGAGGAGCAGCTTTAAGCCATGTGTATAACAAAGAGTCAAACTTTATCTGTTATTCACTCAATAACATACATTTTGTGGACATGTTGACACGCCAAGGTATCATTCTACTGCATTATAAAATACATTCCTGCACATGAGATAATTCTACAGCTGGTAAATTTTCTCACGACTTGACACAAGAAACAGGGCTTAACTAAATCTTTGTTCCTGACATAAAATTATGTCTGTCATAATTATTGTCTTCTTGTTTATTAAGGAAAATTTAGTTAGGAAACATGATAATGTTATAATGATATCCCCATTTCTTTCTTTAAAGCTTTTAACTCTTTTGTCTCTCTATGCAAAAAGTTTATATGGCACAGTACTAAAAAAGTGCAGAAAATGTTATATATATTTAATAAAATAATTGATGGATAATCAACACCCACATAACTAACCAAATTCCTATATTCTTCTTCTTCAAAAAAAAAATATAGAAAAATATATAAACCACTTCTTAAATAAAATCTAATGTATCTGGATACAGAAATATCAACAACAAAAAAAAGTGGAAACCTAAACTTGTGTTGAAACAAGCGTTTACTGTGCCAATTAACCATTTTTTTTATCAGTCTGTACATCTGCAAATCAAATCATCTTCATCTTGTATCTAACACCACAGGTTTATATTTAACAGTTTATAAACATCAAACATGCCATTCCATTGTAGATATATAACACAGATTAAATCTAAAATTATTCTTTGATCTATGTTTATTATCATATTATTTATTTTATTATCATATTATTTATTTAAGATCTATGAAAGTTTTTTTTCTTGGACTGCATACAGTTGTCATGACACTTGTGATTCAAATTATAAGATAATTGTTTAAATCTTTCAAAAGATACAATGCAACAATCAGGGATTTAGATCATTTTTAATTTCTAGGTGTCTAATGGATGCAGGTTCATTAACAATAAGGGTCCAACCACAAATGACCATTAATTCAGGATGTCCAAAATCTAATTCAAATACATATAGTCCGACACCTTACTAAATCATGGTGCTTACAATGTAACATACACTCATGTGGTGCAATGGATTTGTATGATATTAAGTAATATTTATTAACTTATGGAATCAGCATTACAATTTTCTGCATCCACTTGGATGCAAGTGGTAAAGAATTGTGCATCCCAGTAGCCATTTAAAGGGGATAATGAATGCAGGATCCTTTTAGGAATGGTGTGAACTATATTGGGGGTAAAAATTCTTATGTGTGAAAGGGCCATAATTCTGTCAATATCCATACTGGGGTTATGGGCCTTGGAAAAAAGACCTACTATTATATTCATAATTAAGTGTGTAAAGTTACAAGCAAATACCTGTTGATGAGATAAGATGTTGCATAAAAAACCCGAAGAGTTATGCGGGTGCCAATGCCACTATGAATAGGATAGCCCTTCTTCTAATAGTAGAGCTAAAAAGTTCATGAACTTCTAAAGGATAATGCCCCCTGTCAAAGTCAGTGTTCAAAGTTTCATAGTAATCCCATTGATATTTTTTAAATTATCCTACTTGATAAGAAGTTTTAACAAAAATTCTAGTTAAAAAGAGGCATAACTCCAAAAATACTTCTTTAAGAATAATGACCCTTGCAATACATCTTGTCAATTTAAAAATTAAACATGTATTCTATAAAGTTTTATCTTGATACCAATCAATGTTTTTTAAAATTATTCTACTTAACTGGTAATTTTGACAAATATTCTAAATTAACACCTTAAATATTGCTTTCAGAATTATGTCCCTTGTCTTACAATAATTATAAAGTAGTCCAAGTTTTGTGCTGATACCATAAAAACGGATTGAGAAACAAGCTACATTAAAGTTTTTGCACAACAATGATGCAGCGATAATTGAAGATGAAACAGAAGAGCTGATAAATGACAAGTCCAATAAAATGTTCAAACTTGAACTTTACAGTAAAACCATTACATCCAGTTCCTCCTCTCTTCATATCACTCTAAATTGTCCTCCATTTAGAAACAAGATGCAATGTTAATACAGTCATATTATACCAATTAGTTTAATTAATTAGTATTATTTCATGCTTTCCAGTGTTTTATTGTAATATATCAGATGATTATTTTCTGATAAACCACTAGTGAAATTTATAAAATATAATTTTCACTGTAGCCGGACTATATCTGAATGCGGATGAAAAGAAAATCAAAACTGAATGGAATAACAGGCAAAAATAAATGCCGCCATGCGTAAATTTTGCTTCTTTCGGAAAAGAAAGTTGAGGTCACCAAACATTATGTTAAAAATGTAACAAAATTAAAGAAATTTAACAGAACTATATTTCAAACTTGTTGATGTGACGTCATGATGTGATGACGTCACGAAGGAGAATGCGCGACGTTACGCGGCAAAATCAGTAAAAATTACTTAAAATCACATAAAACGCATGAAATAAAAAGAAAATTTATTTGTTTTACATATAAGATTGAAATATATTTCATTCGTGAGCACCAGCTATTATATTTTCACTCGTGGCTACGCCACTCGTGAAAATATTTCATCTGGTGTTCACTCAGTGAAATTATATTTCAATCTTACATGCAAAACAAACAAATATCCTCTATATATCTAAACAATACTGTGTTATTTAATTATTTAAGTCAAAGAAAATATTAATTTTAAAAAAAAAACACCAACCTATACTCCTGTCAAAACTAATTCACTTTTTTTTAGGTCATTTCAATTTTGCACTAATTTCAATTGACAGTTTTTTTCTATTTTTAACACCTTGATCAATTAAAACATTCTTCACAAATTGCCCTCTAGCATTGACATCAGTAATTAACCACCTCTATCCACAAACAAAGTTATTAACAAATCAGTGAGAAAACATTCAATGATATCTAACTTTGACATTTTATATGTCATTTCACCTTAATCAGACAGATAAAGGCAATTGTTTTATTCTTAACTTTAGAGATCATCATGTGGTTATTTATCATTATAGATATCTGTAAATATTATACATAGTAATGAAGTTACACATTACAATTAATTACATAATTATAGCTTTATTTTCCTTGTATTTAGAACAGAATTTGTTTAGGTGATAAATAAGTAATGTCATTAAAACCTTAATATATAAAGGTTAGATACGAAATTGACATATTTAACTAATTTTTTTACATTTATTGACATTTAAAAAGTGATTTATAATCAATGAGTAATAGACAAGTGACAAAATGAATCACTTATAAAATAGCATATCCTTATCATTTACATGAACAATACAACATACAGATAAAAATTTAATTTTGTCTAGATTTAGTGTCAGAGTTTGAAAGCTAACACATATTGTCTGATGTGTGGCTAACACATATTGTCTGATGTGTGGCTAACACATATTGTCTGATGTGTGGCTAACACATATTGTCAGATGTGTGGCTAACACATAATGTCTTATGTATGGCTAACACATATTGTCTGATGTGTGGCTAACACATATTGCCTGATGTGTGGCTAACACAAATTGTCTGTTGTGTGGCTAACAGAAATTGTCTGATGTGTGGCTAACATATATTGTTTGTTGAGTGGCTAACACATATTGTCTGATATGTGGCTAACACATATTGTCTGATATGTGGCTAACACATATTGCCTGATATGTGGTTAACACAAATTGTCTGATATGTGGCCAACACAAATTATCTGATGTGTGTCTAACACATATTGTCTGATGTATGGCTAACACAAATTGTCTGATGTGTGGCTAACACAAATTGTCTGATATGTGGCCAACACAAATTGTCTGATGTGTGGCTAATACATATTTGTCTGTTGTGTGGCTAACACATATTGTCTGTTGTGTGGCTAACACATAATGTCTGATATGTGGCTAACACATATTGTCTGTTGTGTGGCTTACACATATTGCCTGATGTGAGGTCAACATAAACTGTCTGATGTGTGGCTAACAGAAATTGTCTGATGTGTGGCTAACAGAAATTGTCTGTTGTGTGGCTAACACATAATGTCTTATGTATGGCTAACAGAAATTGTCTGATGTGTGGCTAACACATATTGTCTGTTGTGTGGCTAACACATAATGTCTAATGTATGGCTAAAACATATTGCCTGATGTGTGGCTAACACATATTGCCTGATGTGTGGCCAACAGAAATTGTCTGATGTGTGGCTAACACATATTGTCTGTTGTGTGGCTAACACATAATGTCTTATGTATGGCTAACACATATTGCCTGATGTGTGACTAACACAAATTCTCTGATGTGTGACTAACACATATTGCCTGATGTGTGGCTAACACATATTGCCTGATGTGTGGCTAACACATATTGTCTGATATGTGGCTAACACATATTGTCTGATGTGTGGCTAACACATATTGTCTGATGTGTGGCTAACACATATTGTCTGATATGTGGCTAACACATATTGCCTGATGTGTGGCCAACAGAAATAATCTGATGTGTGGCTAACACATATTGTCTGATATGTGGCTAACACATATTGCCTGATGTGTGGCTAACACATATTGTCCCTGTGGCTAACACAAATTGTCTGATATGTGGCTAACAGAAATTGTCTGATATGTGGCTAACACATATTGTCTGTTGTGTGGCTAACACATAATGTCTTATGTATGGCTAACACATATTGTCGATGTGTGGCCAACATAAATTGTCTGATGTGTGGCTGACACATATTATCTGATGTGTCGCTAACACAAATTGACTGATGTTTGGCTAACACAAATTGTCTGATATGCAGCTAACACATATTGCCTGATCTATTGCTATAAAGCCATATTGACAAAATTTGTAAGCTAGCCATTTAAAATTATGTACCTAGTTAAAAACTAAATGTTTATTAGATGTGCCAACGAAAAAATAAAAAGATTTTGCTAATGGTCATGGGGATATCTTAATCTACAGGCTGAAAATTAAACCAATTTTAACAGCATTTTAACTGATTATGTGGATCACCAATCTGTTAATAATGAAAACCCCTAATTCAGTGTTAAGATTGGGTGGTTGTGAATACATTTTCAGATTTGAGGTTTGATAAATAAGGTGGATGACTGGTTGATAAAAGACATCAGTAACTGGAGCAATTATAATAATAAAACAAATAAATGACACCGATTTAAACTCTGAATCTGCTGAATTTTTTATTTGAACTGTTTTTTTCCATTACAGCTTCCATTTATGATACACTGTCCATTATCAATTTTGAAAGATTTAAAGTCACCCAACAGTTATATGGAGTCCGATAGCCAAGCAGACTTCCTGGCTCTATACTGGTAGTAAATGCTAACACTAGAACTATCACTAAACGTGATTAATACCCCCCCAAAAGACTGCTTCGGAAATGAGGATGTTACTAGTAACAGAATACCTTGTAAAAGAATTGAAATATAGAGTTATAATTGTGGGCAATTAAAGATAGTTGTGGTTCTTGTAAGTTGCATTTCCTTTCAATGTGGTTGGCCATTGATGAAGTTTTATTGAATTACTCTGTAATAAGTCCAGAAGACAAGGAAAAGAAACAAAGGGCAATAACTCTATAAATACTGAAGATGGAGTTATAGTTCTTGTGCACTGCACTTCCTCTTATTGTGCTTGACCGTTGTATGAAGTTGTTTTGAATTCCAACCAGTACGTTTTAAGTTATGCTCTGGACAAGGAAAAGTATCAAAGGGCAGTAACTCTGTATTTTGTCAAAATGGAGTTATGGCTCTTATGCACTGCACTTCCTTTTAATGTCCTTGACAACTGTATGAAGTTGTATTGAATTCCAAACAGTAGTTTTCAAATTATCCTCTGGACAAGGAAAAGTAACAAAGGGCAATAACTCTGTAATTAATCAAGATGGAGTTATGGTTCTTGTGCACTGCACTTCCTCTCAATGTGCTTGACCATTGTATGAAGTTATATTGAATTCCAACCATTAGTCTTCAAGTTATGGTCGGGACAAAAGAAAGGAATGGAAAAGTAACAAAGGGCAATAACTCTGTAATTAGTCAAGATGGAGTTACAGTTCTTGTGCACTTCACTTCCCCTTATTGTGTTTGACAACTGTGTGAGGTTGTTTTGAATTCCATCCAGTAGTTTTCAAGTTATTCCCCGGACAAGGAAAAGTAACAAAGGGCAATAACTCTGTAATTAGTCAAGCTAGAGTTAAGGTTCTTGTGCACTGCACTTTCTCTCAATGTGCTTGATCATAGTATGTAGTTATATTGAATTCCAACTATTAGTCTTCAAGTTATGGTCCGGACAAAAGAAAGGAATGGAAAAGTAACAAAGGGCAATAACTCTGTAATTACTTTAGATAGAGTTATGGTTCTTGTGCACTGCACTTCCCCTTATTGTGTTTGACAATTGTATGAAGTTGTTTTGAATTCCAACCAGTAGTTTTCAAGTTATGCCCCGGACAAGGAAAAGTAACAAAGGGCAATAACTCTGTAATTAGTCAAGATAGAGTTATGGTTCTTGTGCCCTGCACTTCCTCTCAATGTGCTTGACCATTGTGTGTAGTTATATTGAATTCCAACCATTAGTCTTCAAGTTATGGTCCGGACAAAAGAAAAAAATTGAAAAGTAACAAAGGGCAATAACTCTGTAATTACTTTAGATAGAGTTATGGTCCTTGTGCACTGCACTTCCCCTTATTGTGTTTGACAATTGTATGAAGTTGTTTTGAATTCCAACCAGTAGTTTTCAAGTTATGCCCCAGACAAGAAAAAGTAACAAAGGGCAATAACTCTGTAATTAGTCAAGATAGAGTTATGGTTCTTGTGCACTGCACTTCCTCTCAATGTGCTTGACCATTGTGTGTAGTTATATTAAATTCCAACCATTAGTCTTCAAGTTATGCTCCGGACAAGGAAAATGCAACGGACGTCTGGACGGACCGACCGCCCGACCAACCGACCGACCGACCACCGGGTGACTCCTATATACCCCCCCAAACTTCGTTTTTGGGGGTATAATTACTGTTGGTTACAGTTGAGTGCCCTGATGCTATATTCATCAATTATTTCTTGACAGTAAGAGAGAAGATTTTGTCAATATCAAATATATTACAACTATATATTATTACTTTACAACAAGACTTACTATAACTGTTGCTTTATCATATAAATTATGCCATTAACATATCATAATATATCCATGTTGTTAAATTATTTAGAGAGAAATTTAATGGTAACATTCAATGGGAAAACAAAAAAATTTATTAAAATTTTAGATGCAGAATGACAGTAAATGCTCTTTTTTTTTAATGGTAAAAAAAACCAAACCTCAAATAAAACAATAAATCTTTCATCACAACAAATTTTCCATAAAACACATGTTTCTCATGTCAAAAAAATGAACAAATCATCACAAAAACACAACACACACAAAATAAAAAAAAAAAAATAGCCATTACCTTACAACAAAAGTTCCATCTTGTACAGCTATTATTATAAATAACACATGTTAAAATCAATCCACTGGAATATTTTAACATTAGCCTGGTTATTATAACATTATGATAATATCTACACAACACTAACAACATCTTAACATCAAGACATCAAAAGACAAAACAGAGATGTATTACACGCGTTGCATATCCGAAACAAGTACAAAACTTGCACATAAACAATAACTCCCATTTACAAACAAAGATTACATTACAGTAATTATAACATAGGAGGAAAAATGTATTAACTTTCACTCTATTGTCATGGTTAAAAGGTCATAGCGTTCAAAGTCCTTTAAAATTGTAAAACATTCCTGTACATCTTAATCATTGCCTTCTGTCTTAACAAATTAAATACAAAGACAAAAAACTTTTATAACCACTTATTAAGCATTAGCCCGCTAAATATCATAAATGCACTAGTCCATCTTTCAATCTGGACACCCTTAGCTTGCTACATATCTTGAATGAACTTGTCTTTCTTTCAATCTGGGCACCTTTAGACCACTAAATATTTTGTATGCACTTGTCAATCTTTCAATCTGGACAAAAACATATATCCTTTTAAAGGAAAATTTCACACACAAATGAAATAGTGAACAGTGCACAGACTATGATCAGACTGTACAGATTTGCCAGCTAGCTGATCTTGGTCTGCACTGGTACAGCATTGGTATACATCAGTTGTTGTCTGCAGGCAAAAAGTTGGTGTTTTTTTTATAAATTTTGTAAAAAAAAACCCAAAAAAACAACAACTTGTCTTGATTGTCACTTATAATGAACTAGTGCCACTCATATCTTTTTAGCCAGACCAGTCGATTGCTGAATAAAGATTGATCAATGATTGATTGTTTGATTGATTTATTTATTGACTGACTGACTGACTGAATGAGTGATTCTATTTTGAAAATTTTCTGTTAAATTATTGCATTTTTATATTGAATCACTATAATGTGACCACAGACAATTCTAAATTAAATAACAACATAATAAAGTCATCTAAATAAGACTGTATTAATTAGGGAGTATCAATGTTAAATGTCTTTGTAACTATCTACAGAATAATAAAATATTTTCTGTCTTCAGAAGCACTGGATTGTACATACATGTACAATGAATTCCACACTCTCTATATTAATTATTAACTTTATTTTACACTGATAGGCCTCTTCAAACAATCATAAAATTGTATTTATTAAATTTTTTTTTTTTGGGGGGGGGGGGGGGGGGGGGGGGGGGGGGGGGGGGGGGGTCTATTTAGAAGAGTCATGGTGTAAAAACACATCTGGTGCCTCTCTGTGGAGAGAAGTTCAGGTATCATGGGCAACTTAGTAGATATAACCGTCTACACTCTGTAGATTTCATAGTAAATATTTGCTATTTTGGGTAATGGTGACCTTGACCCTTGACCTCTGTGTAAGTTGAAGGCTGAAGATTGAAGGACTTATGTTATAAAGCCATGGTTCATAAACTTCATATATGGGAGGACACAGTGACCTTGACTTTTGACCCTTTGACCTTAAAGAGGTTAAGGTGGGCAGAATTTATGGTGCATGGATGGTATACACATGTAAAGTTACAACCCTTTGGATGAAAGTATTTAACAATTATAAAAGATATCACTATAACAAGAGCACCACAACAGTGCTAACACTTAGCTGTTAAAAATTCTAAGCTAAAAAGGGGCAAAACTCCAAAAATGTTGCTTTCAGAATAATGCCCCTTGTCTAACAACTGCAACTTGTCATGATACGCAAGTATTCAAAGTTTCATGCTCATGTTAAATAGGCTACACATGACAACAATGGTGCAGTGGTCATAATAACTAAATTTTTCCTTTGAAACAGACGAGCTAAAAATCATGTAGGTTCACACCAATATTAAGATCAATTATGGTAACATCAAAATGATTCATATTTTTATAGCATTTATATCTAACTGAACTAATGGACAACAAAGATAGTGTCAGTATAAAACAGTAGTATCTAATCTTTCAACTTGTATGTCATATCTACAACTATTACCATAATTATTACATTATCACCTAAGTCTTTGTTTTCTTATCAATTAACTTTATCAACAAATATAATGATTTTTCTTTTAAAGATGAAAAAGAGCTGTGTGAGCAAGCTGCACACCGGACAAAGACATTTCTTGATATTTGAAAATAGACATAATAAGGTTAAATACATGTATTTTACTATTTACTGTCTAAGGCATTAAGAGTTAAAATGGACGGGGGCTCTTTTTCCGAGTTTCTTTAAGATAAATGTAAATGTAAAAGAAGTTGTTATCTTAATGAGGCAAGATAAGGACAATGTCAAAATGTCATTCTATAGCATTAACTCGCCAAACTCTAGCTGTTTTGTCTTTAAATATTACAGTTATCTACATATTTCTATTTGTCTAACAAAAATTCTCACCTCCTAGATAAAGCTATTCCCTTTTAAATATTACTCCCTTTCAACACAAACTTAAGTAATATAAAAATTATATATAAATTATAATTAATCCCAATAACAACTCTTGCTTTACTTAGTCTCATTTATTAACAAATGGTGGTTTATCTCTTTAAAATCAGAATGTATATATGGATAAAGATACCAAGTTACTTCAAAACCTCCCCCCTCAATAAACCCCAGTCAGCGGGCTGATAAGCTGATAGCAAGATAACATTCTCCCTCTCTAACGTTCTCCATATCTCCTATATACAGAGATATATCTCCTCAGTTTATCTGTTATTTACACATACCTTTAAATATTGCACCAATATAATATAGCTACCATTGATACCTTTCATTATTTGACCTTTGTTTATCTGATTTTATGAAGACAAAAGGTGAAAGTAAGCAATCTCTCAATGAAGGAGTTAGTCTCATACCCCCACCCACCTGTTCAATAATGCAAGAAAAATACTTTGTATTTTATAACAGTGACACACTTTCATTAAAAAAAAACTTTTACAATAATAATATGATCATTATACATAATCTAAGGTGTGTAATTAAACATCATTGTAATTATTTCTACAATGTGATTTGTACTTTCCAAAATAGCATTAAAAAGATGATTTTTGTCAATTTTTTCTTCATACATGTAACATCATGTGATATTAAAGAAAGAAATTCCTTTTATGTTGTTGTTTCACATTTAACTCATTCCACTGATTCGCTTGATAACACTTTATTACGAAATCTCACTTTATAATGCTTTAATAGAAAACCTATCATTACAAAGTATTAGTAACTTGGCTCGATATTCAAAGCTGTACACAACAGCAAAATAAACATGATGTTTGTGCCAAGAAAATATGAACAATTCACTTACCTGACATTAAAATATAATTCTTATAAAATCTTTCCTCTTCTCCATCTTTGTGACTTTCAAGGTCAAAACAAACTGGTGGAAGTTCTTGAATTCAGTTCCCATTTTTTCCCCTTTACTGAAGAAGAAAGGCACGTGTAAATTATTCCAATACACAAGATGTTTAACAATGCAGATTTGAATGGAACAAAACTTTGATGAAATAAACCACAGATTACAATACCATGCAGCTTGCAATGTTTATAATGCCCAATCAGAATTAGGATCAATATTGATCATTAACACTGAGGATGCCAAAATGACACAGGTAAAAAATGATTGCCAAATTATAATACAAAATTAACATTTTCAGCCTCTCAGAGACTAAATTGACCCCCATCAAACAACAAGAGGGCCATGATGGCCCTGAGGTCGCTCACCTGTATATAGGCCCCCCCCAACCCCGCCCCCCAACGTTGCATGGCCAATTTAACCCAAGGGCTTTTATTTGCACAAACTTGGTAGACACCCATAAGAAGATGTTTCATGCTAAACATCTAAGCTCTAGCTCATTGTGCTTTTTAAAAGAAGATTTTTTTAAAGTTTTTACTATACACATATAGTTAAAAACAATGACACCCCTGGGGCCGGGCCAGGGCTTTTATTTGAACAAACTTTGTAGACACTTACTAGAAGATGTTTCATGCTTAATATCTTAACTCTAGCTATTTGGGTTTTTTCAAAGAAGATTTTAAGATTTTGCTATACACATATAAAGAAAATCAATGACCCCCGGGGCGGGGCCAATTTTGATCCCAGGTCTTTTATTTGAACAAACTTTGTAGACACTCACTAAAAGATGTTTCATGCTTAATATCTTAACTCTAGCTATTTGGGTTTTTTCAAAGAAGATTTTTTAAGTTTTTGCTATGCACATATAAGGAAAATCAATGACCCCCGGGGCGTTGCCAATTTTGACCCCAGGGCTTTTATTTGAACAAACTTGGTAGACACCTATTAGAACATGTTTGATGCTAAATATCTTAGCCATAGCTCTTTGAGTTCTTTAAAAGAAGATTTTTTAAGTTTTTACTATAAGCATATAGGGAAAATCAATGACCCCCGGGGCGGGGCCAATTTGACCCCAGGGCTTTTATTTGAACAAACTTGGTAGACACTTATTAGAACATGTTTCATGCTAAATATCTTAGCTCTAACTCTTTTGGTTCTTTAAAAGAAGATTTTTTAAAGTTTTTACTATATGTATATAGGGAAAATCAATGACCCCCTGGGGCGGGGCCAATTTTGACCCCAGGGCTTTTATTTGAACAAACTTGGTAGACACCTATTAGAACATGTTTGATGCTCAATATCTTAGCCATAGCTCTTTGAGTTCTTTAAAAGAAGATTTTTTAAGTTTTTACTATATGCATATAGGAAAAATCAATGACCCCCCGGGGCGGGCCCAATTTTGACCCCAGGGCTTTTATTTGAACAAACTTGGTAGACACCCATTAGAACATATTTCATGCTAAATATCTTAGCTCTAGCTCTTTGGGTTCTTTAAAAGAAGATTTTTTAAGTTTTTACTATATGCATATAGGGAAAATCAATGACCCCCCGGGGCGGGGCCAATTTTGACCCCAGGGCTTTTATTTGAACAAACTTGGTAGACACTCACTAGAAGATGTTTCATGCCAAATATCTAAGCTCTAGCTCTTATGGTTTTTTAAAAGAAGTTTTTTCTTTCGGTTGCCATGGCAACCAGAGTTCTGCATGGAATTAAATTCTTTGAACAATTTTTAAAGGTGACCACCAAAGGAACATTCCTGTTAAGTTTGGATGAAATTGGCTTAGTGGTTTATGAGGAGATGTCATTTAAAGTAAAAGTTTACGGACGGACGACGGACGGACGGACGACGGACGGACGCCGCACGATAAGCGATCACAAAAGCTCACCCTTTGTGACAGGTGAGCTAAAAATACAACACTATGTTGGTAGCAACATTTCCAAATGAAATACAGGTCTGAACTGTTTCAAACTTTATCATAATTCACAGCTTGCTTATTTTTAGGCAAATGAAATGGCATTTTATGAAAAACACTATTTATCTTTGTGTGTAATTCTATATTTTGTTCTTGAATTGGGAGTTTTCTCCTTGAAATTTGGAGATAAAAACAAAACTTTTTGGTACTGGGAACATGATCCAATATCGGTCATCAAAATGGGCCAGAAAAAAACCTGGCATCAGTACAAAGATTTTTTATTACATTTATTTATTTCAAATGTGAGGTTATCATAGAATTTTAAGATTCAATTTGGTATTTTTTAGGCCTTTTATAACTCTAATTTGTGCAAAAATATACATTAATTTGCAATATTATGTCAAAATTTTTAATTTACATCCAACAATATATAACTTTGTCACAATGTAATATGTTAGAGCTCTAACTAAGAGCTTTGTTTTGAGAATGCTACAGTGATTACAATGTACAGTGACACTGACTTTATTCTGTTGGCTGCTGAAATCATCTGTTTCAATTTAAAGTGTTGTAAGAGTTACATATCACACAACAGCATCAATATGATACATATTATAGGAATGTGGTCGTTCTTAAATCACAAATTTTAGTAAATCAATGACAAATGCTGCAGCAGTGTTGAATGACAAGCAAAATAAGTGGAATCATATCTTATTATCTTGTATTAGTCATGTACAGTATATGTAAAGAACTGCTGAGACTGTTTTAAGTTTTGTCTCTATAATTAGGTTTATATTTCTATGCAAAATAAGCAGCCAAGTGAAAAAAACTCCTAAAACCATGTTACTGCTATTGCCATACAGTAAAAAATAACAGTTTTGTCTGACTCTCACATAAAACAGTTAACTTGTTGCATCTTATTATTCAGATGATAAATATAAGAATATATCAGGATAAGTATTTAAGTTGGTCAGTAATAAGTGGCTGGCCTACACTCGTCCCATATAATTATAACATTCACTTCCAGCAGCAAGGATACCTAAGATGCCAGGGATTAGAGCCCCTTGTGTGTAGGTATTGTTTGTATTGGCATTTCAAAATTAGTGAATCCTATTTCGGCAATTGTATAAATATTTGTATTTTTTACAGATTTTAACTTTTAGCTTGATATTCTTATAAAAGGAAATTGCTGAAGTTTAAATGACAAAATTTAATCTGGAGTAAGAGTTTTACTTTACCATGCAATCTTTTACAGAGCACTGTACTGTACATTATATTTGCATTTAAATGTGCAGTGTTTTGTTCCAATGCGCAATTTGCTCACTGCGCGTTTCTATCCCGATCTCTGCATCAGTGAAATTATTAGACCCATTTACGGACACAAACTTTGAAGGGTGACTTATCACTGATACAAACTACCTGATTAATTTAATGATTTATCTAATAATTATGAGACTGATTGATAAATGGTTTGGTCTTATTCTCTATAAACCAGCATAAAAACTGAATTCAACTCTCCACAATATTCAGAACTATTGTCATAAAGGGGAGTAATTTAGTATGAATTCAGATAAGAGTTACCCATATTGGCACCAAGGTGACAAACAATTTATACATTGTACATGTATATAACAAGTGAATGCCTAAAAAAAGGTAAATGGAAAATGAAATAGCACCAACATTATTATTTGTAATCAATCAATGTAAGGTAGCAAAGATATATATAGGATAAATATGCTCTGCTCTTCTTTAAAATTGTCAACCTAATCATTATATTGTTGATGATGTAAATGTACAGCATGTTTGTATCCTGATGGACATATCTCATTGATTTGCCATCATAGGCTGAACAAATGTTCACAGTAAATCTGTTAACATGGCTTTATAGAGCAGATGCAAATATTCTGAGCAAACTGTTTAACTGCTGAGCAGATCATGTGCTGCAGAACAGATGATATTAAAATACCTTATTTTCTGCTGAAGTTGCTAACTTGAAAACTTGAAAATCATTTCAACAGTTTCTTCTGACATAATTTATCACATATCATTGGCACTTTTGCGACTCTGTAAAAACAATATTGCACAGCCGTGCATATATTTTGATGTGACGTCATTTGTTTTTATACAAACAAACTGCAAAGATGCGCATTATGTTAGCGTTTACACTATAGGCGTGTCAATGACTTTTTTCCCCTTTAAACATTCTTTATTTTGGGTATGTGATAAATAGAATATTTTACACAAAATGTGACTGTGACCTTGACCCTTTTTTATGTCAAAATGTCCCCTTACCCCTTGAAAACTGTTAACAACCATTCTATTTTCTATTTTACAACTGTGGAATTTCTGTCTATCAATATTTATATAGTTTTATTATCCTCTTAAACTTTTAATTCTGACCTGCTCAATAATCCTTAGTCATAATTATTAAAAGCCAAAAGTTGCTCAAAGACCGGCTTAGAAAGATTAAAAGGTACAAAAATTTCCACCTCAGCTGACTGACTGTTTGTATACAAATATAATAAATTGAATATATAAATGCAAAACATGTTTAACAGTGAATGAAGCTATTGTGATAAAAATAACAGAAATAAATTAAAAGAATCAACTTTGTACATATTTTTGAGGTATTACAAAGTAACAGCATTACAGAAATTCCAGTATTCAGTGGGTAATGACTATCTTCCACTCTCAAAGCAGTTTAGTAGTGCACTGAAATATTTTCATCTTGGCAATATGGTGCAAAAACACTAGCCAAGGGGTTGAAATTAAGATATTATTATAAGATTAAGCTTGAAAATCCTGTTTTCTGTTTGTAAGAACTTTTTATTTATCTTTATGTATTAAAAAAGAAAGACAGACCGGAAATATGAATAATTATCCAGAATTGAAAATTTTCATTGACTGTAAGTTATTAATTCACATAGTTTTTTTACATAGTCATACTGTAATGCCCTTCCCCCCCCCAAAAAAAAATTCTAACATTGGCCACCGGTCATTTCCAAATTCCAGAACGTTATTTTATACACTCTTCAGTATTCAATAATTTTTAACTGTTAATAACCGGAATTTGGTGCATAGCAATAAAGAATAAGTTATTGTAAACAATTTAATGCCCTGAATATTTCACGAAAAAAAAATTAATTTCCAGAATTAATAGATTAGCTTCGATATTGACCGATGTTAGATTTTTTGGCGGGCAAGCATATTACAGTAAGACTACCTTAAAACACATTTTTAGTAACAATTGTAAAAACTTACCATCATTATATAACATTAAATCAAATCCTAAATAAATAATAGAAAAGATTTTGTATACAGTGTAAAACTGGAGTAAAACAATGTCAAAGTTTATAAAAAGCTTCTTATTAAACTAATTTATATCAACAAAGGCTAGTGAACTTTCATTCCTAAAGAGATTATAAATATATTAAGGCTTGGGCATATATTTCGGAAAATTTATTCGTTTTACGTCCTACCCTAATACAGAGACCGGCTATATTATTTTTTTACTGCCCCTGACTTCAAGATATTTTCACAAGTAAATATCTATAGTTTCTTATGGACAGTTTCATGGATAAGATTTACCAGAAGTACACTATATATGTAATGAATTGTTTGTGTTGCCTAGTTTCTTAATTTATTCTGAATTTATTTCTCTTTTGTTATTTGTGTTGACAAATATTAGAACCAAGCTTTAGTTTCTTTATGAAGCTAGTTTTATGTGTCATACACACCTGAATGTCATAGTGTAATTGTTATGACTAAAAGTGCCCGTGATATTGGTGCCCCCACTCCACTGTTTGGTTAATCTTATAACTCTAGGTCAAATATTTTTTGGGCAACCATGCCACAAGTTGAAAACTAGAATTCTTTTATTAAATAAAGGGCAAGAACTTTACAAATACTGAATAAATCCACAAGCAAACCCCAAGGTGCATAAGTACACATGCTGACCAACATTCTTTTTAGACTTTCTACAGGTCAAATACTTTTTACAAGTTGATAACAGAAAATTTATACTAAGTCATGGGCAATTAAATCTAAAACATGCAAAAACCCCAGGTGCACAGCTTCCCAGTGATGTTGATCATTATTCCTGTAAAGTTGGTTGATTCTATCTCAAGCACTCAAGGAACAAATAACACAACATAATGGAACAGTTTTTACTAAGTCAAGGGCAATAACTCTGACAAAACAGTATAAACCCCAGGTGCACAACTTATCATGCTGAGCAACATTCCTGTAACGTTTCATGACTCTAGGTCAAATACTTTTTGAGCTACATGCGACACAAAATGAGAACGGACTGACGTAAGGGACGGATGGACTAACTTAGGGTAAACCTAAATGCCCCCCCCCCCTCCACACTAAAGTGGGGGCACAAAAAAGTGAATAATTACAGATTGCAGATTTGGTCCATTATAAACTGTGCCAACAAATAATTCATTTGGCTATTAAGTCCTTTCTATGTTTTTTTGAACCAAAGATCTTTAACTAGTTTTGAATCAGTCATATTTATACCAGCTTTACACACTGCGGTCAGAGCTCTTGTAACTGGGAAATTTAACCAAAAAATTACCTACTTTCTGAACTTCGCTGAGTTTGAACATCAAACTGAAAGATGTAATTTAAAAAATGCTTATTTGTTAAAAAATATCAACTTGGAATTTTTCATGTTCAGCCATGTTTGATCATGTATGACTATGTTATTCTCTTAGTAGTAAATGGGTCAATGTGTCAGTAATTATTAAAGTGTTTATGGCTATTTTTACACAAAGTTGAAATGTATGGATACTTTTTTATCCAAAAGAATAACTTATTTGATGAAAGTAACAAGAAAAAAAAGAGATTTGTTTGATTTTTTTTTTTATAAATTTATCATGTTTATTCATGATTGAATATGTTGATTTCTTGTAAGATTTTTTGCAGAAAAAAACAATCTTTATGATTTTTACCTCTCCCTGAAAGTCATTATAATATTACTTGAAATAAATACAGATGTTTTATTGAACAAATTGTAATTTTCATCCACAATCATGTTTGATGGTCAAACATGTTTATAAGACATGATTGACCAACATGGTCAATGAGGAAAAAAACATGTTTGTACACATCTTATCATGTTTAATCATATAACATGATTTCTTTTTCGCTAGGGTGGTGAGGAAACCTGTCTCAAACACTGAATCCAAGTTTAAACAATATCAGTGACAATTTTTACTTTAAAACCCTGACAAACACCCAATAATAATAAATGTCTGTCCTGATAGCAATAATCTTACAAACTGAGGTTGATGTGTAAAGAATGGATTTACATGTTTAAACAACTTTGAATATAAATGTTAAAGAAATGTTTTCTTAAGTTAATAAAAACACCTTTAAGTCAAACATCAGGTCAAGTGCTTTTGTATCTTTAAGAAAATATTGAGGCTATAGCAATAGAATCAAATTATGACATTAAATTATCATAATAAACTTCACACAGTGTAAATGCAAACAAACTTATAGTTGTAGTAAATAATTTTACATTTGGAAAACACTTGGTGAATTTTTTTTTTATCTTCAATATTTTTTTCTTAATTATTTTTCTGTCTGTATAAACTGTATCATAGTTATTTTTTAAATGTGCTTCATTAATATGATCAACAAAGTCATGAATAACAAGAGCTGTCGGTAGGACAGCATGCTCGACTATTCTTAGTGCTTGATAGTAAAAAAAATGCCTGATACAGTTACCTCCTCCTGTTAACAGGTTGGGGTCATGATGGTGAACAAGTGTGCAAAGTTTCAAAGCCATATGTCAATGGACTTTGAAAATATTTGAACTATTACAAAAACTTTAACGTAAATTCTAAGTCAAAAAAGGGGCATAATTCTGTCAAAATGCTTGATAGAGTTACCTCCTCCTGTTTACAGGTTGGGGTCATGATGTTGAACAAGTGTGCAAAGTTTCAAAGCCATATGTCAATGGACTTTGAAAATATTTGAACTATTACAAAAACTTTAACGTAAATTCTAAGTCGAAAAAGGGGCATAATTCTGTCAAAATGCTTAATAGAGTTACCTCCTGCTGTCTACAGGTTGGGGTCATGATGTTGAACAAGTGTGCAAAGTTTCAAAGCCATATGTCTATGGACTTTGAAAATATTTGAACTATTACAAAAACTTTAACGTAAATTCTAAGTCGAAAAAGGGGCATAATTCTGTCAAAATGCTTGATAGAGTTACCTCCTCCTGTCTACAGGTTGGGGTCATGATGGTGAACAAGTGTGCAAAGTTTCAAAGCCATATGTCAATGGACTTTGAAAATATTTGAACTATTACAAAAACTTTAACGTAAATTCTAAGTCGAAAAAGGGGCATAATTCTGTCAAAATACTTGATAGAGTTACCTCCTCCTGTCTACAGGTTGGGGTCATGATGGTGAACAAGTGTGCAAAGTTTCAAAGCCATATGTCAATGGACTTTGAAAATATTTGAACTATTACAAAAACTTTAACGTAAATTCTAAGTCGAAAAAGGGGCATAATTCTGTCAAAATGCTTGATAGAGTTACCTCCTCCTGTCTACAGGTTGGGGTCATGATGGTGAACAAGTGTGCAAAGTTTCAAAGCCATATGTCAATGGACTTTGAAAATATTTGAACTATTACAAAAACTTTAACATAAGTGGTTACGCCGACGCCAACGCTCGGGTGACTGCAATAGCTCTACTTATTCTTATCGAATAGTCGAGCTAAAAACCAACATAGTAATGCCAGGAATTTTGTTTTACTGCTTGCATCTTTTATAATTATATACAGCAATATTTTGGCATCTGTAATTTCTACAGTTTGCAGTAACTTGGTGTAAAGAAGTGTTTGGCAAGATAAAAGATGTTCCAAAATAACAATGCATTACAGAAAATAATAAATATGATTTATTTACAAATTTACCCAAACTTCAGGTTAACCGATAACATATTAAATGTTGCATTTTGTGCTTTGATTGGAATTTCAATATATGTTATGATCAAACTCTGCAAAGCTGCCCTCCATAGAGCAATCACCTCTGTACAACAATTATGGTGTAAAACCCTCACACTATTAAAATTTAACCTCTGTAAGCAACAACCAAAATGTTTGTCTTCAAAAGGGCGTTCCTCTACCATAGTTTTAAACTATCAAGCTTTCTGTAGGGATTCTGTTTAAATTCTCTATTATCATGCATATTTGTTTTATGAATGAAGCTACTGTACACTATAGGGTCAGTGTTTTTCTACTTAATTCTACAGCTGTAGAAAGATACAGGCTAACATCACTCCAACAAAATTTCTTTAAAATCATGAAAATCCACCCCCCCCCCCCCACCCCTCCTCCAACAGCAAAATCTGTCGATTTTTATTGCCATGCCGAAAGATTTATTCATGAACATATTAGTTCAGTGCTAATTTACCCTTACAGACAACATACTAGATGCTTATAAAAAACCATGTTTAAAATGGTACTTGCAATTTATACATCAAGAATGGTCATGATTAAAATAAAATACATATGTTAAATTTCACTAAAGAATATCATCTCAGACAAAAAGATTATCTTATTTTCTAATCTGTCCAATGCAATAATTGATACATTACATCATTCTATAAACCTATTTTATTTTCCAGGAAAACTGTCAATAATTTGTCAACACTTGAATGTATTCTATGATTGGCAGGTAACTTTTAATTCTCTATTTAGACAGTATAGCATTACACAAATCATTCTATTTATCATAATGTCTAGATTTTTTGTTGGTTGCTAAGATAAAATGCATGGCTACAAGTCCATTATAAAAATGCTTAGAATGTTGTTACACAGTACCTGGTGATTCCATTAACAAAATCACAACATTGGAAATATATATATATATATCCAATATTTTATCATTATTCTTCAATTTTTCAAGTTCAGCATAATTTTTATTATCTATTTTAAAAAGTTATCTTTGTATGAAATTTTTTCATAATTTTTAAATAATTATTTAGTGTACTCTGGACTGTAATTTTCAGAAACACTATAAAAAAAGCATGTTTTACCATGGAAAGTTAAAATAGGCCAAACAGCTAGACAAGGAAATTCCAAGGCCCATAAATTATGTTTTACAATAATTCCCATGGAATTTACGACTCCAGCTGGCTGCCTTCATGATAAAGGTTATCATTATTTTACCTGACAAATTACAACCAGTAGTAAGTATATACATGTATACCAGACTTACTATAATGTTGTTTCCCAAGATAAAGTAGGCACACAAACAAACATTTCAAGGTCTGTACACAGACAACCTTTTTTCTTTCCATATCGATTTTTTGTTGTTTTTTGTTTCTTTATTATCTTAGATTTGTATAAAGTCTGATATTGTGTTGCTTATACCTTGATAGCAATACATATTGTCTAACAACTTTACATATTAATAATTAATTAATTCTGATAAATACAAGTTTGTAAGAGGAAAATAATTACAGATTTTAATTTCTGAAACTGAAGAAAACATCAAATCACATCAATCTGTACACTATTATTATCAAAAATTTATCTTCAGACAGTGAGTTATAATACCCTGAATAATTAATAGTCTTAAACATATTGTAAGAAAACAATATTTCAAAAAAGCTTACAAACAATATTAATTTGCAAATGCATCATAAAATAAACCACTGTGTGGGAATGCAACCAGTTTACAAACATCAATAAAAACAGTTGCACTTATACACTGTCTATTTAGCCATATATTTTGTAAGACACTTGTCAGTGGTTTTATCTACACTGAAATAAAGTAACTTATGTTTGTATACTGTTGTAGTTTTAGCAAGGCACCTGGTTAAGGTTTGATTTAATGATTGAGTTTGTATGAGAATTGAGACCTCATTTGTTGTCATTATTTATTACTATAAATCTGTTGGGGTTAGACTGTGTATCAGTCTGGGAGATTTTAGTTTGGTATCTCTGTCAACGGGTACCTGCATAAATAATGGACAAGAGGTCTGCAATTGTTGTGTTTAGGGAACTCAATCATTGGTTACCATCATAAATATTCCAGGGATCAGTCTGTTTGTTTCTGGTACAGTTACTTGATCAACACTTGTCGTCATAAATATAGAAGGCTTAGATTTGTCAATTAACGCTAAGGTAACCTCCAAATATGGAAAGACCAGGTATTTCATATAAATACTGGGACAAGATTTTTTTGGGGGCAGTTAACATTCAAGTTTCTAGATTAAAGAGTCAAGATTCAGGATTTTAGATGGAAGTTTCAAGAATGAGATCTTAAGAGCTAAATAGTAAAAATTGAGTGACTTATCAACCATGTGTGAGGAAGAAAAACTCTGTAACTTTAAATATTAATTGTAGATTAGAAATTTAGGACACTTTCAAATAAATAAATGGTGAAATGAAATGGAAAACAGTTATTGTTTATTTTATGCAAATATGTGAAATTATGGAACTAGTAGAAATTATAAATTACGAGAGAGAAGAATTTATAACACTGGTGGCAGCGAACGGGATTTTTGGACTTTAACACGTTTAGAAAAGATTTTAAAGTGACTATCTGAAGAGACGTAAATTTGAACTGTACATTATAAAATTACTAAAATGGGACCAAAGAAACAAACCGGTGCAGCTTCAATTATTGTGGAAGAACAATTTGGTGACAATGTTTTATCGGAAACTGAGTTATTACATGAAAAACTGAGAATTGCAGAAGAAGAAAATAGAAAATTAGAAGATATTATTAGAAAAAAAGAGCAAGAATCCATGTTACAGAGAGATGAAATTGTGAATCAGTATCAACAGAGAATTAATGACATTAGCATTGAGAAAAATAATCAGATAAGGCAACTTGAAGCAGACATAGCTCTTTCACAAAGAAATGGTTCACAGTCAAATATTGGGAATTCAAACGGAATTTCACATAGGAAGTATGACGTTCCACTCCCCAGACAAACTCTTTTTGATGGGAAAAATTCATGGGAAAGCTTCATCAATCCATTTGAGGCCATGGCTATAGCTTGCAATTGGGACAACAATGAGCGACTGTTCCGTCTGAAAAACAGTTTGCGAGGCGAGGCTGCAGAATACATATTTAAGCAAGTGGGACAAGACACATTGAACAGTTACAATCTTCTTCAAACTGCACTTATTACAAGATTTCAAGAAAAACGATCTACTGCTTCGTATTTGGCTGAATTGGAAAATCGCAAATATTTTCGCGAGAAGGAAACTCTGGCTGAGTATGTTGCAAGCGTAAAAAGGTTGGTAATTAAGGGATACCCAACTGCTGACAATGCCACTCGAGAAACCATAAATTTGCGTCATTTTTTGAAGGGACTTCAAGATTCACAAGCAGCTTTGTTCATCGGGATGCAAGACCCTAAGACAATAGACCATGCTAGAGAATTGTTAGACAACTATACAAGTATAAGGGATGACGTAAGAGGTCCTCGGATCAGGAGTATTGATAAAAAGGAAGAATACGTCACAGAAGCCCGTCTTCAAGATTTTGGTAAAGATCTGAAATCATCATTAGGAAAGAAGATTGACCAGCTAGCAAATCAATTGAATTTAAAGCCAAATAACAACCAGAAATTTATTCAGCGTCAGTCAAATAAACCAGACAACAAGAATGTCACTTGCTACAAATGCCATACTCTCGGACATTATGCTAGGGATTGTCCATCAAATCAACTGTCTCAGGGAAACTAACTCAGACCAAGCCTTACGGCCCAGACTTGGTCAGTGACAATGACATTGTATATAAGACAATTAAGTGTAGGAGTGCTAATGCAAATGGTGTTTCGCTTATTATGCCTGTAAAAATTTTTGATACTGTGAATGCAAATTTTGTTATAGACACTGGAGCTTGTTGTACAATATTATCGTCTGCATTTTATTATAGAATTCCAGAAGATATTCGACCTATTTTGTCTGATGTTGATCGTTCAGTGCGCTTTGAAGTCGCAAATGATGGATTATTAACTATAGTTGGTCAGTGTGAATTTTCCTTTACAAATGCAGGTCAAACTTTTGAGTATACGGTTTTTATTGCACATATTCATGAAGATGGATTAATAGGGTTAGACTTTTTAAATGAAAATAATTTCGAACTTAGTGCTCAAAAAGGATTAAAATTAAATGGGAGAAAATGCAAGACATTTGTGGAGAAAGTGCCATTAAGAGCGGTGAAAATTACTACGCGGTCAAAGGTATCAATTCCAGCAAACTCAGAAATTGTTATACCTGGCAAGGCAATAAATCTAGGAACAATTAACTCATCATTAGGCATCATCTGCCCTTTGGAAAATAAATGGCCAGTGAATAAAGTTTTTATGGGAAGTGTGCTAGTATCCCCAAGGGAACTTCAAGGCAATTCAATTCCTATAAGACTGGTTAATACCTCTGATAGAAATGTGAAATTAACCAAGGGGTCATTATTGGGATATTTGCATGAATTAAATCAAGAAGATTTATTGAAAGAAAATGTGAACTTAGATGACTGCAAATTGTCAGCAACTTTCGAAATAAATGAGGATAATATTAAGTGCGATATTACAAAATGGAACAGTGAATTAAAAGAGTTATATCAGAGATCTTCAGAAAATCTTGATAATTTACAAAAGGAAAAATTGAAACATCTATTAGAAAAACATAAAAATGCATTTTCAAGTTCTCCTACAGATTTAGGTCGTACCTCTGTTGTGAAACATACTATTGAAGTTCCAGAAAATGTCAGGCCAATCAAAATTCCACCAAGACGTGTACCAAAGGCTTTTGAAGGACAAGAAGAAAAGATCATTCAGCAACAATTAGACATAGGAATAATAGAAGAGAGCACGAGTCCTTGGTCTGCACCTTTATGTTTTGTACGAAAAAAGGGACCTCAGGGTGGTGTACGAGTTTGTGTGGATTACAGGGGTTTGAACAATTTAAGCAAGAAATGTGCTTATCCGTTACCAAGAATAGAATCTTGTCTTGAATCGTTGGGAGGAAATAATTATTATAGTTCATTGGATTTACTTTCGGGGTTTTACCAGATTGAATTGGATAAAAGGGATCGTGAGAAGACTGCGTTTCGTACAAGTAGAGGAGGACTTTATCAGTATGTGACCATGCCGCAAGGTTTGACAGGGTCACCACACACATTTCAAAGATGTATGGAATTAGTGTTTAAAAATTTACAGTGGAAGACAATGATAATATATATGGATGACATTTGTACGTTTGCAGAGACTTTTGATGGAGCATTAAATAGATTAGATGAAATAT
Organism: Ruditapes philippinarum; assembly: GCF_026571515.1. Lineage (NCBI taxonomy): Eukaryota > Metazoa > Mollusca > Bivalvia > Venerida > Veneridae > Ruditapes > Ruditapes philippinarum. Next base: position 52,892 of record NW_026864389.1, read on the forward strand.
TATCTAGACTTGAGAAAAATGGTTTGAAATTAAAAGCTAGTAAATGCACCTTATTACAGAAAAGTATAAATATACTGGGTCATACAATTGATAGTTCTGGAATACGCCCTACAGAGGAGAAACTTAAGGTTGTAAAGGAATGGCCTGTACCACAAAATTTGACAAATTTAAGAAGCTTTCTAGGATTTTGCGGTTATTACAGACGTTTTATTAAAGGATATAGTGGGAGGGCAGCTCCTCTTAATCGCTTAATGGAGGCCGGTCGAGCGTTTATTTGGGGATCAGAACAAGAGGCTTCATTTATGGATTTAAAGTCAGCACTTACAAGTGAAGATGTGTTAGCTTACCCGCAAGACAATGGATTATTTATTGTTGACACTGATAGTAGTAATTTTGCGTGTGGTGGATGTTTATCACAAATGCAGTGGTCAGAGGAAGCACAAGATTACGTTGAGAAGCCTATAATATTTGCAAGTAAGTCTTTCGACAAAACTCAAAGACGTTATTGTGCAACTAGAAGAGAACTTTTGGGTGTTGTAACTTTTATTACTCAGTTTAGACACTACCTTTTAGGGAGAGAATTTCTTTTGAGGACAGATTGTTCGAGTCTGCGATGGTTAATGTCATTCAAGTCGCCGACAGATCAAATGGCTCGCTGGTTAGAAGTTTTGTCACAGTTTAATTTTAGGATTGAACATAGAAGTGGAAAAAAACATACAAATGTTGACAGTCTCTCTAGAATGTCATGTGAACCAGAAGAGTGTAGCTGTTATGATGGAAAAACAATCTTGGAATATCTACCGTGCAAAGGGTGTGTAACCTGTATGAAGAAACACGAGTCTTGGTCGGATTTTGCCAAATTTGATAATGTTGTTCCCTTGTTCGATAGGAACATAGGTGAAGGGAAAAGTATCAAACCTGTTGTGTTACGAGTGAAACCACAAAATGAATGTACATTTTGGAGTTATATTTTCGTGTTAATGCAGCTGCAAATTATAAAATTGATGAGTTGTTTAAAATCACTTTTCCATGGAATAAAAAGGGCAAGGAAGTATTTTCGATATCGCATTGGTCGACTTCGTTTCCGTGAAAGCCTACATTCGCGTGGTGAAAGAAGTGGAAACAATCTCAACATGGGTGAAAATAATACACAAGTGGTTGACAAAGACGTAAATTCCATACTAGGTGGCGAAGTTGTTTCATCGGAAAATGAAGCTCAGGCATCTAACTTGGGTTGTCTTAAGCAGTTCAACACTATTAATTATTCACCAGTCGGGATGGCAAAATTACAGAGAGCAGACCCAGATTTAGGAGTTGTGATAACATGGGTTATTGAAAACAAACGACCCTCCAGGGACAAGATAGCTGGATATTCTCCAGGCATACGTAATTACTGGTTAAATTATGACTTACTAGTGATGAAAGATGGAGTGCTGTTTACAAAATATATCCTCAACACAAGAGAAGAGACTTTGCTTCTAGTTGTTCCAAAGGTTTTACAAAAAGAAATTTTGGTATCTACACATGACTCAGTTACAGGCGCTCATTTGGGAATTACAAAAACTTTGTCGAAAATAAAATGCAAGTTCTATTGGCATAAATTAAGACACAGTGTGGAAATATACATTAAACAATGTGAGAAATGTTCATTTCGGAAAAGACCTCACAAAACTCCAAGATCGCCTCTATCAGAATACACTGTTGGACATGTAATGGACAGGGTCAGTACTGATATCATGGGACCTATGACAAAGACCGATAATGGCAATGTTTATATCCTAGTTATAATGTGCAATTTTACAAAATGGGTGGAGTGTTATGCAATAAAAGATCAACTTGCTAGTACTGTGGCCGAGAAAATAGTGTATGAGTTTTTGTCTCGATATGGCATGTGTTTAGATATTCATTCAGACTTGGGCTCTAATTATCAATCAAAATTATTTAATGAAGTTTGCAGATTGCTGGAAATAAATCAGACACGCACATCCGGTTACAGACCAATGGCCAATGGAGGACCTGAAAAATTTAACCAAGTCTTGCAAAACATGATTACAACCTATGTTAATGAAAATCAAACAAACTGGGACAAAAATCTTAATTTGATTACTGCAGCTTATAGAAGTACTGTTCATCCAGGCACAGGATTTAGTCCAAATATGCTTATGTTAGGAAGAGAAGTATTGTTACCGGTTGAAATATCAATGGGGTGTATATTAGAGAAACAAGAACAAAGACATGTAGATTATGTAATAGAACTTGAAGATAGAATGACTAAGGCATATTCAATTGCTAGGAAAACTCTCAAGAAAAATGCAAATCGCCAAAAGAAGGATTATGACAGTAGAGCACATAAAACTTCATTCAATAAGGGAGATTTAGTGTTATACTGGGACAAATCAAAAGTGAAAGGTAGGAGTAAGAAGATTGAACCTTTTATCTGGAAAGGACCAGTTATCATAACAAAGAAAATTAATGATGTTCTGTTTGAAATCAAAATGGGGTCTGCAACAAAATCAAAAGTCATACATCATGATCGTCTGAAACACTACTATGGAAATCGAATGACAAATTGGCAATCAAACATGGCGAGAATCAACAAGAATAACAATAAATCACAAATCAAAGAAACTAAGACAATGCAGAAGATGGCATCTGAATCAGATTTTCAACAAGTAAGAAGAGGTAAAAGGAATAGGACTCAACACATACCATACCAGCACAGAACATAAAGATCATAAAGAATCATCATGTAAAATATCTTTCAATAAGTTTTGATTTCAAAGGAGTACATGTTGGGTATATAAGGGTACTCTGAGATTTTGCAGTCATTTCGGAGTTTTCGACTATTCAGAATTGTGTAGGGAATTAATATTGGAATAATATGAAAGTGTAAAGAAAATAGTGAAAAAAAGAGGAATTTTAAACGTTGTTCTTACAAAAATATGTATTGGATATAAAACACTATCGGAATTAATTTGTGATTCGTTCAAATTGGAATATTAATTTGTTATTCATTTCAAAATTGGAATATTAATTTGTGATTCATTTTGATTTGGAATATTAACTTGTGATTCTTTTCAATTTGGAATATTAATTTGTGTTATTTTCGATTGGAATATTATTGTGCGATTCTGGTTCAAATTGGATTTTAAAGTGTTTTATTTTCAGTTTAACAATCAGTGCCATTTTCTAATTTTAATTATGATATATATAAATATTAAGTTTAATATTTTGGCACTTAGGACTCTATGGTAGAGACGACTACCAAACAAATCTTATATTCAGTTTGTGCCTTTTAAGAATTCTTACACATTTGTTAAAATTTATTAAGAAATAAATAGGCACCAGGACTTTGTGTGCAAGAAATAGACAATGTGTGAAAGATTGAATTAGGATATATTATTGTGAAATAGAAAAAAAAAGGACAACAGAACAATTATATTATATAATTGAGTGACAAAATATGTTTCATTTTGATATTAAAACACGGTGTTAAAAGTTGAATAACTGTTTAAGAACTTTAATTAGTTTGTTTTGAGTATTCAATGTATAATTGTAGTCAGAAAAAATATTGTCGTTAACAGAAGTAACATTTCTGTAGATTTAGTATTTTCTTAGAATTTCGTATTTGAATAATGCTTATTTTAGTTAATGCAGTGTTTATATGTTAATTGAGAATGTTTTATTGTTAAACTTCTATTCATTTTGGGAGTAAGATTGGTTGAATAGTCACTGATTTTTGTTTCATTTCTATATTTTTGTTTGGTGTTATTAACTTAATTGGGACAATTAAGCTTTTTAAGGTTGGGGGAGTGTTGTAGTTTTAGCAAGGCACCTGGTTAAGGTTTGATTTAATGATTGAGTTTGTATGAGAATTGAGACCTCATTTGTTGTCATTATTTATTACTATAAATCTGTTGGGGCTAGACTGTGTATCAGTCTGGGAGATTTTAGTTTGGTATCTCTGTCAACGGGTACCTGCATAAATAATGGACAAGAGGTCTGCAATTGTTGTGTTTAGGGAACTCAATCATTGGTTACCATCATAAATATTCCAGGATCAGTCTGTTTGTTTCTGGTACAGTTACTTGATCAACACTTGTCGTCATAAATATAGAAGGCTTAAATTTGTCAATTAACACTAAGGTAACCTCCAAATATGGAGAGACAAGGTATTTCATATAAATACTGGGACAAGATTTTCTGGGGGCAGTTAACATTCAAGTTTCTAGATTGAAGATTCAAAATTCAGATTTTAGATGGAAGTTTCAAGAATGAGATCTTAAGAGATTTTAAATAGTAAAATTGAGTGACTTATCAACCATGTGTGAGGAAGAAAAACTCTGAAACTTTAAATATTAATTGTAGATTAGAAATTTAGGACACTTTCAAATAAATAAATGGTGAAATGAAATGGAAAACAGTTATTGTTTATTTTATGCAAATATGTGAAATTATGGAACTAGTAGAAATTATAAATTACGAGAGAGAAGAATTTATAACAATACTGCAGTATACATTATTTATTTTGTAGCAGCAATCATAACATATCAATATAAGTAGCCAGGCCGCCATCCATCTAGCCAGCTGACCAACCCATGCGTCAACCTAACCCATGTATCTACCCTACCCAAGGAGCCAGCCTTAGAGAGCCATTTATCTACCCAGACATAGCAGCTACCCTATCCCTCTAGATATTCAGCTGAGGCGGTCAGCATCCTTCACACCTGAGAGCAACCATCTAGCTAACCAATCTAATCAGTCTGCTTTAAGATTGCCATAAATTATATATAATTATTCTTTATTGAGACTTGATGGTATATGGTACTTTTTTCATATATGTAAAAATTGTTTATCGTTGAAACAGATGTCCAATTCGTGTTTAAATAATTATAAAAATATTTTTGATAGAGTGTTTACAGGGGCGTATCACGTTGGGGGACAGGATCTGACCCCTAAGAGTCTGTGTGCATGACATGGCAGAGCAGATTTAGGTCTGCACAAAACATAATTGCTGTAGGCATTAAAGAATTCACTATTTAACATTCCTAAGAATAAAATCTAAGCTTTCAGCTAACCACTGAACATTAGTTGAGTGACTAGACATTAATATATAATGCCACAATTACACCAAACATGTGAAGATATAAAAGGGCCATTTGCAAAGAGGCAGTAACTTTCTAAGTGTTTTCCAAATGTAAAATTTGTACAGGCAAGTTTAACATGCTTAATTTCCATGCCTTTATCTGGTGAATTAAATTACTGAATTGCCTGGGAACTGTAATTGTTTGTATAAAAACTTTACATTCACATGTTAAACTTTTTATTGCCCTGATAAAATGTCATAAAATTAGATTGACTTTTGTACCTTGAGTTGAAAAAGATCAATTTACAGGAAATTGTTGCTGCTTCAGATTATACACCTATTTTGTGACAGCTATCATCATTTCATGTATATTATAATTAACCCTTAACCTGCTGAGGTTAGACTAATGGACTTGACCTGCTTTAAACTTGGAACAGTCCATTTCATTTAGTATCAAAATTACAAATATTGAGTTGTCAACAGCACAGAACCTGGTCGGACTGTCACAGTGCTTAAATGTGCAGACTGGCCTGCTCTATACTGGACACAAAGGTTAGTCACTTTGGGTTCAGCAAGTTGGAAGAAGTAATTTACTGTGTTACAAATTGAAATTAAGTATTAATTGCAGTTATGGCTCTCCATTATTTTGTTTAAGCAGAAATATTTTATTTGGATAGTCGGAAAGTTTAGTTATTACCGTGTATGTTTAACTTCCAGTAACTAGACAATCTTTGTCACTGATGCACATTTTGAGCTCACACGTATAATATTGTGAACACTTGTCACTCTTTCTGTGTTGCATTTGTCCAGTTGTTTTTATCTGTTATATATGTTTCTATGTGTGAAAGATTTTCATTGGTTCTTTTAAATATTCCTGTCCCACTCACTTTTTACTAGCTGTCATCTCCTATGAGTCTGACCTTCACTAGTTGAATATTATTTTAATCTTCTACATTCCTATTTAATTAAGATTTTTCCAGTTTACTTTATTTCAATTTATACTGAAATAGAACAAAATAAATGCGGGTAAAAAATTGTACCATTAAGTTATTTATTGTATTTCTTATTCTGCATTAATTTTATTGTGTATACATGTGTTTTGTTTGATAACATTCTGTTTTTTATATGTTATTTAATATTGTATTCATAAGATGTATAATTATTTTACCAGTTTTTAGCTTGAAATTTTTTAATTAAAAATCATCGAATCTATGCCCAGAGTTTGTTTTTATACATCCTCAGTGTGTAAAATATTTGACCCTGTAACAACAGTTACTGTAAATAAAATAAAATGTCTCCAATAAATTATGGATTTCCATCTAAAATAATCAATTACATGATTCTTGTAACTTAATTACATGATCAATAATGAATAGTGACAGTATAATATAACATATTAATACATATTATGCTTCATACTCTAATTAAAGTTTCATACAAACTTGCTAACCTTTAAATCATAGAATAAAAATAGAAATTTCTCTTTCATTTGGGTTTTTTTTGTTAAGCCATGAGCAGAAATAATTTAATAATGCATGCAAGAACCTATTAATTCACAGTCCAATATGATCAATACCAATGTTTTGTAATGCAACTATTCAGATTTATGCTTGGAACCAGTCTTTAATGAAACTGTTCAGAAACTGTTATTACATTCCATCAATATACATTTGTATTAAACTACAATGTATATCTAGAAAAGCATGAACCAGACTCACTGTAATCACATACACACATCATTAGTGTAACTATCAAGAAAAGCTTGAACCAGTCTGTAACCACATATCATTAGTGTAACTATCAAGAAAAGCTTGAACCAGTCTGTAATCACATATCATTAGTGTAACTATCCAGAAAAGCTTGAACCAGTCTGTAATCACATATCATTAGTGTAACTATACAGAAAAGCTTGAACCAGTCTGTAATCACATATCATTAGTGTAACTATCCAGAAAAGCTTGAACCAGTCTGTAATCACATCATTAGTTAACTATACAGAAAAGCTTGAACCAGTCTGTAATCACATATCATTAGTGTAACTATCCAGAAAAGCTTGAACCAGTCTGTAATCACATATCATTAGTGTAACTATCAAGAAAAGCTTGAACCAGTCTGTAATCACATATCATTAGTGTAACTATCAAGAAAAGCTTGAACCAGTCTGTAATCACATATCATTATTGTAACTATCAAGAAAAGCTTGAACCAGTCTGTAATCACATATCATTAGTGTAACTATCAGGAAAAGCTTGAACCAGTCTGTAATCACATATCATTAGTGTAACTATCCAGAAAAGCTTGAACCAGTATGTAATCACATATCATTAGTGTAACTATACAGAAAAGCTTGAACCAGTCTGTAATCACATATCATTAGTGTAACTATCCAGAAAAGCTTGAACCAGTCTGTAATCACATATCATTAGTGTAACTATCCAGAAAAGCTTGAACCAGTCTGTAATCACATATCATTAGTGTAACTATACAGAAAAGCTTGAACCAGTATGTAATCACATATCATTAGTGTAACTATCCAGAAAAGCTTGAACCAGTCTGTAATCACATATCATTAGTGTAACTATCCAGAAAAGCTTGAACCAGTCTGTAATCACATATCATTAGTGTAACTATACAGAAAAGCTTGAACCAGTCTGTAATCACATATCATTAGTGTAACTATCCAGAAAAGCTTGAACCAGTCTGTAATCACATATCATTAGTGTAACTATCCAGAAAAGCTTGAACCAGTCTGTAATCACATATCATTAGTGTAACTATACAGAAAAGCTTGAACCAGTATGTAATCACATATCATTAGTGTAACTATCCAGAAAAGCTTGAACCAGTCTGTAATCACATATCATTAGTGTAACTATCCAGAAAAGCTTGAACCAGTCTGTAATCACATATCATTAGTGTAACTATACAGAAAAGCTTGAACCAGTCTGTAATCACATATCATTAGTGTAACTATCCAGAAAAGCTTGAACCAGTCTGTTAATCACATATCATTAGTGTAACTATCCAGAAAAGCTTGAACCAGTCTGTAATCACATATCATTAGTGTAACTATACAGAAAAGCTTGAACCAGTCTGTAATCACATATCATTAGTGTAACTATCCAGAAAAGCTTGAACCAGTCTGTAATCACATATCATTAGTGTAACTATCCAGAAAAGCTTGAACCAGTATGTAATCACATATCATTAGTGTAACTATCCAGAAAAGTTTGAACCAGTCTGTAATCACATATCATTAGTGTAACTATACAGAAAAGCTTGAACCAGTCTGTAATCACATATCATTAGTATAACTATCCAGACAAGCTTGAACCAGTCTGTAATCACAAATCATTAGTGTAACTATCCAGAAAAGCTTGAACCAGTATGTAATCACATATCATTAGTGTAACTATCCAGAAAAGCTTGAACCAGTATGTAATCACATATCATTAGTGTAACTATACAGAAAAGCTTGAACCAGTCTGTAATCACATCATTAGTGTAACTATACAGAAAATTTTTAACCTGAGTTTCTAATCACATATCATGCGTGTAACTTTTCAGAAATGCTTGAACTAGTCTATAATCCAAATCATTAGTGTAGTTTTTCAGAAAAACTTAAAACAGTTTGTAATCATATTTCATCCATGTAAACTATTTAGGAAAACTTGAACCTGGCTGTACAATCATTACCAGTAAGAGCCTACAATATAAGCAGCTAATTTATATGATTGTTGGGTTGAGTAGAAACAATAACATTTTTATTATATAGACTATAGTACAGCCAGGTAGACAAAGAATGAGTGTGAGTCAGTGACTGGGAAGCTTTGGCTATCAGTGTCAAATAGTTAATGTAAGTTCAACATGCAACATTCATTAGAAACAGCTGTCAGCTTAGATACCTTTGTACCTAATAAGCTACCCCCTCTCCAATATACACATGATTTAGGATGTCTTTAATGTCAAGATTTCTTTGTTTTATATACATGTAGCCCTGTTCTTCACTGTGTTTCTTTAGTCATAAATCTACAGTCTATTTTTCAGTAGAAATTAACAATTGTAATGTAATGTTACCAGTAATTGATTAAAAAAAAACAAAAAATTTTCATCAGGGACAAAACAAGAATTGCATTTAAATTACATTTTTTTTAATTCAACAACAACAGTGGATGGGGTAAAAACTAAGGATGACCCTCATATTAAAAATTATCCAATTATCAAGTCAACAGGTCACAATGAAAAGAAATGAATTATGATAATTCATTAAAATCTTCTAATTTTTTTAATTTATGCATGCAAGTTAGTACATGTACATCAAATCAGTTGTATATATATAATATATTAAAAAATAGTGTTTTCTTGGCAATGACATAGTTACATTGTTTGATCTTAAAACCACTTTAATTATAATTAATTCCAATGTACTATTACAATGTACACATCAAGGTCATAATTATCTAATTATTAATTCAGCACAATTTGGAAAATAACTGAAAACCAAAATTCAGATTTCTTAAAGTCTGCCAATAAAAAAATATATGGTTTTCATTCATTAAAAACACAATCCTTCTAATAGATGGTTTTTAACAATAAATAAACATCTTGTAGTAAAACTAACTGCATTAAACAAAACACTGCAATAAAACAACTCTCTAAGCTTATCAATATATGATTAAGAGCTCTGTTTTCAATTTTCCCAGCATATGTGATTCAACCACTGGTAAACAATTATGAATAAAACAATGTTGCTAGCTATTCATGCTATTCTTTCTTGAAACAGGCAAATAAATAAATTCCCTATAGTCAAGCTGATGTCTTTGATAAAATGTTTTCAGGAGTTTAATTATGGAAAAAATAACTAGAAATGTTACCTCAAGTTCAAGTGTTTTTATACATCCATGTTTTAAGAACAACAGAAACCGGTGGACTATTGATCTGAGCTGAGCACAGTCACAGTGATATTGTTACTAGCTGACACATCCAACATACATGATGCTCTTGTTGTGTATTGGAAATGTGAGGGGCGGTTAAAAAGTTCAATAATGTATGATGGTACTAAAATACACCAAGAGGGATGGTAAAAGAGAACATTAAATAATTTGAAATCATATTTAGAGTTAGCACAAAATGATAAATAACTAAATGGATGATGTGTTTTATATATACAAAGAGGGTTGGTAAAAAAAGGTCAATAAAGAGGATTAGCACAAAATATCAACAAGAAAAGCATTGATGCAAAGCATCAAAGGGCGACGCCAAAAGAATTTGATCCAGGTTTGCACCTAAATACTTAACAAAAGATGTGTACTTTATAGCAGTACCATTTCATGTGACCTGGAGGCTAGGCCCAGTTTAAGTTGAAACTTAAACCAAAAAGAAAAGACTCTGTCTTGCCAAGATACAAAGACAATTTATAGTCAATTAACTAATCTTACGATTTATTTTACCAAATACAAGGATACCTGAGTCATCATCATATAATCACAGGCACGAGTATTGGACCTGGGAAGAAAAAGTATGACCAGATTGATAAAAAAACTGTGTTCATCTTAAAAGTGTCAAAAACCAAAAAAAAAAAATGTAAATAATGACCCCCTTTAAAAATATACTATAAACTTAAAGTATATTTTAAAGGGGGTCATTGTTTACATTTTTTTGGTTTGTGACAATTTTAAGATGAACACAAGTTTTTTTATCAATCTGGTCATATTTTTTCTTCCCAGGTCTGATACTTGTGCCTGTGCATATAATAAAAGCTTATTGCTTAGGTTGCAGACATGTCATTGACATATATTAGACATAAAAGAGGACCTAAAATGAACATCAGGGGGACATTATAGGTACTCAGAGCAGTAGTAGAAGGAGTACCAGCCACATCAACCAGCTGCTATCAGAGATAAGACTTGAACCATGTAAGAATGTCATTACATATGGCAGATGCTTGAAGTTCCATGAAGAAGAAGAAAAAGAACTTCTTCATGTGCAGTATAGTGTGATCAACTGTATCAAATGCTTTTTGTAGATCTAAAAGTATCATGCAATACTGCCTTTGTCCATTTCAAATAAAATACAATCTATTAAATGAATCAAACATGTGTCAGTTGAAAAACCACTTCTAAACCCTGACTTAAACTGCCTGACCATGACTCGAACCCATGACTTTCAGAAGACCAACTGAGCTATCCGGCCGGCTACACATTTTCTCTTAATAATGAAATAGTTCTAAACCACAACATATTTCCCGACTCTATTGGTTTATGTCCTTGAATTTCTGATGTTTACAGAGCATAGTGAATTAAACTCATGGTTATATACAGTCACTGGATGAGAAAAACTTTCAGCTTGACCAGAACTCAAACCTGTGACCCACAGAATAATGTACCGCGGCTGTAAGCAATTGAACTATCTGGCCGCTTACACATTTTCTGGCCTAAATAGTGAACAGTTCTAAACCGTGACAGATATTTAGATTTTTAAATTAACAGATAATTAATTCTTAATTAATAATTGAGAAATAAAAACCTTACATACTCATAGTCTAAATTAAAATAACAATTTATATATTATGTATAATTATTTTTACTAAAAAGGGCTTAGACAGTAAACTATTGGTTGTGCCATTATTTATAACAGGTTAATTTGAAAGTGAACATAACTGTGCTAATACATGTACAATATCTATTTTTTGTACGGATAAAAAACTAACCCTTTTTCTATGATAAGAAATTTTATGAAGGCTGATTTGTATTTTGCATCAAGGGCACTGGGCGAAAACATGTAAATGCAACAAACACACCACTTTGTGTCTGGCGCCCGGTTACTTTTTTGTACTTTGTTGGTTTTCATGTGGCAAAAATCACCCGCTATAAAATTTAGTGTACAAATTTATTCAAGGGCAAGTAAAAATCTACTCTATGAAAAGTCTGTTGCCGGGTTGACTCAAGAGACCTAAGCTTGGAAATTGAGACCGGTGTCCCTCCATTACAAATAGATAAGACAGAAGCTGTCCTTTTCAATCTATGCACATGTTAGAAAAAAATTAGAATAACCATTCAAAATATGATTTTTTGAGACTTTAACAATTATATTGCTTGATCCAAGTTTCAGGACATTTTCAATCAATACATGTATTATCATTTATAACTTTAAATGAAAGTCTCATCCCTTTAATAATAATGACATAACTGTAACTCTTTAAATTCAGAAATATTATAAGTCTCATCAGTCATCATATCAATATACTAAGATATACATGTATGCACATAACATTAATAATTCCCAGTTTCTATTAAATAAATATGAAATCCTAACATTAACATTGGTACTAATGGATGGAATTCAAAATCTAGTAGAATATATAAACTCTGTTATAGATACTATTATTAGCCAGCTAACACTGGGTATAAAGAACTATAATCTGTAGACTGATCAATACATGCATTATCATTTATAAATTTAAATGCAAGTCTATCCATCATAACTGTAAGTCTTTAAATACAGAAATACACATTATATCCATATACTATGATACACTTGTATGCACATTACATTAATAATTCTCAGGTTCCATTAAAAATAAATATAACATCCTATTAACAGGAATTCATAATCTTGTAGAAAGAAAACTATTTTGTTTTTGTTTGTTTGTTTGTTTCATTTTACGCCTTTTTCAACAGTATTTCAGTCATATAGGCGGGTAGTTTCCTAACCATCTTTCCTGGAGAGTTACACCAGTACTAGACAACCTTCCTCCGCGCTAAACTACCAAAGCATCTCCCGGGGATTGAACCCACGCCAGAGGTAACTGGATTAGAAGTCATCGACTCTAACCCCAGTCAACCACGGAGGCGGTAAAAGAAATAATGTACATGATATTGTTTAGTATATTAAAGTAAAAAATAATCTCAAATAGTCTGTATCATGTCATACAGATTAAGTTGTGTTAGTGTCTAAACATTAAATGCATATCTCTTACAGTAACAAATACTGTCCCTCTTTTAACCTTCCATTAGACTTTACTATACAATGTATAACTAACTCCATATAATGTAATCAAGTGTTTAAAATGAGCACCTATATGTATAGCTTAAATATTCTACCTTTCATTTTTACCAAAGGTTATTTTAGTAACAATTCATATACAAACACATAGAAAATGATAATTTCACATAGTGATTAGAAGATGCCTCTAGCAGAATACCTATAGGTATGTTCCAACTGAACAAACTAGAAAAATCTGGTCTAGGGTATATCAAGCCAGTAAAAATATATATCAATATTCACTCATCAGGGCCTCTCTGCTTTTGATGACCTTACAACTGGTAAATTTCATAAAAAAACAAAAAATAGAAAGTAATACTAAAGATAGAGTAGACAGAAAAGAACAAATAATTTAGTAAACATGAGTTACTTCCCCTTAAAAGAGAGAAAACATGAAACCCAAAAGAACACCCTAAACATTAAAATTACGAAATGTTGCAGCTCAGTCAGTTTTATTAAGCCATGCAAATTAATTGTTAAGTATTCATAAAAAAAATAGATGACCATGTGACAGCAGTTATTGCAGAAAATCGGATAGCTTTCAACATCCGGATACCGGTACACTTTGTAAAAACAATCATTCTGTGCAATAGAGAAACGTAATATGGATAAAATCAACAGGATAATCGTTTACAACAGTTCCATTACCTATCCTTATACTCATTTGCAGGTGAACGTTCTTCTTGTAGGAAAATTTTGAAAATAAATAAATGAATGAAAAAGAATACGGCATCAATGTAGACCATAACGATATTCGAAATCCGGGTTTTAGTATTGCCAATAAAGCTAAGGGACAAGCTGTTAAACTGAGCCTGCAATTTCGTGAAAATAATATCACAATGCACATGCTTTTTATATAAAGTTATTAAATACAAATATAACAACATATTTGTTTACTTGATTTTTACGAATCAAAATAAATCTAATTAACTCAACATGAAATTAACTGCTAATAATAACAGCTCCTTCCATAGGCAAAAATAAAAAGCATTCCATATAAGACGACGCCGCTCACCGGCGTCGCCAATAACTAAATGGATGAATTGCTTTATAAAGAGGGTTAGCACACAAGATTTATAACAAAATGAGCAATATGCTTTATAAACATATAAAGAGGGTTAGCAAAAAAGATCAATAACAACGGTAAATGGATGAATTGCTTTATATATAAAGAGGTTTTAAATAACATGGCAGTGTGTGGAGATAGTTAGTAACAAGAGCTGTCACAGGAGACAGCGAAGCTCGACTAATAAAATACTGGACGCAGTATTAAAGGAGGACAAAACTATGAAAGAAAAATCAATTATGTATAATTATGTATTAAGTTATAGTAAAAAATAACATTTGTTAACATAAATTCCAAGATCAAGGGGAATAATTCTATAAATAGTCATGCTAGAGTTATGAACCTTGTCACACAACATGATTGTGTGTAATGATAAGAAATATATTTGAAGTTTGAAGTAGATACCTTAAAAAGTAAAGAAGTTATAATAATTCTTAAAGAAAATCCTAAGTTCAAAGAGAGATAAATCTGTAAATATTGCTTCAAGAGTTATGAACATTGTCACATAAAATGTAATTGATGATAAGAATAAGTATTTGAAGTTTAATTTAGATCATACCTTTAAAACTAAAAAAGTTATAGTAAAAAATAACATTTTTCTAGTAAAAAATCTAAGTTTATGGGGAGATAATTCTTGCAATATTGGTGCTAGAGTAATGAACCTTGTCACATAACATGTGGATGATGATAAGGTACGTATATTTGAAGTATCAGGTTGATCCCTTAAGAAATACAGAAGTAACAGTACAAATTAGTATTTTTTAAGGAAAATTCTAAGTTCAAGGGGAGATAAATCTGAAAATATTGGTGCTAGAGTTATGAACCTTGTCACATAAGATGGGGATGATGATAAGGTACATATATTTGAAGTATGAGGTTGATCCCTTAAGAAATAAAGAAGTTACAGTAAAAAATAGTATTTTTTAAGGAAAATTCTAAGTTCAAGGGGAGATAAATCTGAAAATATTGGTGCTAGAGTTATGAACCTTGTCACATGAAATGTGGTTGATGATAAGGAACATATATTTGAAGTTTGAAGTTTATACCTTAAGAAATGACAAAGTTAATCTGAAATCTGGACGCGGACGCCGACACGAGTAGGACAGCTCTCCATATACTTCGTATAGTCGAGCTAAAAATGGAGACTATTATTACACAGGGATAAGAAATTCTAAAATTAGAAAAATTTCAAATTCTGACCCACAATTCTTTACATGATCTTTTTTTCACAATCTTGTTTTACATAATTAACCAACTTTATTTACATTTTTATCCATTACAGAGAATTATTTATATCTTCTTGGTCTTTACTACTTTTTATGCATTTTTGCAACTTGTTCTTTGATTAGCTCAACAAAATTTAGATAACATGGCAGCATACATATATATAAGTATCGGTAAAATTTCTCCTGTATAAGGACTGGTGGTCTCGAAAAATCACGTAAAAACGTGAACCTGCCTGATAACAGATTTTATGTATGACGCCATAGCTTCCACTCCACTTAAATTTATAGCTCTTTGGTAAAAAATGCATATAAACTTCACTTAAATCTGTTATTTAATAGAAAAAATATTTATTGTACATATAACATGAATTGCCCTTTATTTCAAATGTTATACTCTAACTCTTGATGAATATCAAATAAATAATGTGACCTCCCCTAAGGTCAAAAAGCCTAAAAACATTAAATTTGAAAATCAAGGGAAGCACTTATAAAATAAAAAAAACTGCAATGGGTAATAAAGAAATTTATTATATACTTATAAATGAAATATTGAGAAATATTGATGAAATAAAATGCATATTTTCATTTTCCGTATTTTCACTGTAAAAATTTATTTTTCACTGTAGTGAAACATATTTTCCATATTTTCACTGGTTTCTTGCCAGACTACTTTCTTTTAAATTCTGCCAGTACACAAAATTTAAGGGAATGTCTTTCAAATTTTAGTGTCAAAAAAGAGAAAAATGTATATAATAAACAGAAAATTCAAGTTTTTTTCTATAAATACACGAGTTATTTCCATCTTGTGGCATGAAAATTACCATATTTCACTCGTGGCTACCGCCACTCATGAAATATTATTTTCATACCACTGGATGAAAATAAATCGTGTATTTATAGAAAAAACTTGAATATCGTCTATATACTCGGAATTAAATTGAAAATTGATAGGTAATGCATTTATTAATTTAACCTGATTTTGGGATCATTTTGCATAATGAAATTTAAATATTTTGAGAAAACTTGGCAAGGGAATGATCTGAAAACATGCACACAATAGGCCAGTCTGGTTCAGGCCTACATTAAATGGTACACTTATCTTGGAATAATATATCAAGTCATGTCTAATAAAATGTCAAAAGATTTTAACAAGGTTTTTCTTCGTCTCTAAATAGAGTTAATAATATTTTTGTTTAATTTTGATGTGTAAACCTATCAACACATCTTTAGTTTAAACTCATCTGAAATATTTAAATTATTTTCACACGTACATGTAACCATTCTGACAAAGTTTTATGAAGATCAAATGCCAATGGTCCGACCGTTGGCCCAAAAGCACTCACCTGAGGACAGACTGTTATTTGTGTGAAAGCAGTGAAAGTTAGTGGTTATTACAAGATTCTGAATGAAATCGCTCACCTTTATAGCCAAGGCCAATTTTAAACCAGTTTTGATGGAAAAAATCAACGCAAAATAGTGATTTTTGGCAATTTTGAGATGTCCCCTTGTTGCCATGGTAACAGAAAATTTAAGCCTGAACATGTTGTTTCAAGGGCAATGGTCCAGTCAACATTTGTGCCAAGTTTGATTAGTGTTGAAGCAGTTTTTATAGTATTATAGCAATTTGAACTTGTAACGGGAGACTTTTCAATGAAAACAGCCATTTTTCACAAAATGCTCATGAAGTAATGGGTTAATTAAGGCTAATTGATTGTGCTTTTATGTCTGATATCTATCAACTGCATTTAAAAATTATACAATTGGTTTTTGCTTTTCTCCGTTTTTTTTTCAATGTTCTTTTTATTTATTCCACTCCGATCATGCCGTTATGAAAAAGCTTCTTTTGCCATTATGATTATTTATTTGATTAACAAGAATAATTTAATAATTCATCTTTCATTCAAATAAAACAACAAATCATAAGCATGAAAAACAACAACGATGTTATAACTTGTAACATGCAACTTTGACACTTTTATCAAGATTACAACGCTTGCATTACCTTTGTATTCATTTTTTTTTTACAAAATGGCAGAGCATCTTTATTAAAGTGAACACATGAGGGCAAATGCGGGGACTTGGTTAAAATGTTTGTTTAAAGACACAAAATAACATGTATGCATTTTGGACTTTCATTAAATTTTGAAAAGTGTTGTACGGCTAGACAATACAGTGTGTCCTGGCTAGTCGTACATGACTCACATATGGCTAGAACTTTTGGCTAGCCATACGGGCCTGTACTGCTAGCCACCTCCTGCAGAAAATGGGAGCCTCCCAAAACAAGGCCGTCGTCGATGGTCCGGCCGGTCGGGCCTTGGCCGGACCAATATTTTGGCCAAAATTGAGTAAAACAAAAAAAAAAAAAACAAGGCATCGCTGATTAGCAATTTGACACTTAACTGGCTCCTTATGCAATGCGCGGTAATATACAAACATGACGCGAAGAAACAAATGGACACAATTAATTGACCAGGTATATGTAGGGGTCCTACGAAGTCAAGTTCGAGTATTTTTTCAGTGCACACAACATCCTAGCATTGACAGACAACCTCAGAAAATCTCATCAACAAGTTTCATTGTAAGCATCAGAGGGTCAGCGGCTAGCAAAACGGACTCTAGATAGTTTGATAGACATGAGATCAGACTACAGTTTTGATTCTTTATGGATTAAACTTCAAAGTGAGAGTGATCTCATCGGTGTTAACGATACAAATGTTACGCGGAAGAGAAAGGCGCCCACACGATTCGAGATGGGGCACGGTGTTGGCTACTATCCCGTTACAGTGCAGGAAGTGTTCCGGCCTAAGTACTTTGAAGCAATCAATCTTGCCATAATGACGCCAGTGTTAAAGAGAGATTTGACCAACTGGGATATCGCATACTTCAAAACGTGGAGAATTTACTTATAAAGGCCGTACAACCTTTGAAGAACGAGTCCACAAGAGAACTTGGTTTTGTTTGTGATTTCTGTGGTAACGATATTAACCGAGACATCTTAGATGGTGTGAGACTAAAATAAGGATTGGAGCACCACACTAAATAAAGTATTCCGGTATATACCGGGCAAGGCGCTTCAATCATAAAATGCTAACATCTTGCCTTTTCACCCAACGGAATGAACTTTAATATGTCTAATTCATCTTTTCTCACCGATTTGTGTATGATAATGAATGAAAAATGTAAAAATCGGCGAAAAAAACGATATTTGTCTATTTTGTGATCATGATTTCTGCAAGCGTCTAGAGGTACTGCTCTTATCCTGTATTGAGTTAAATCCTCTTAGATGTGAAGCTTCAGCTGCTACGTTCACATTTTGACAAATCAGAAAATAGTACTGTTACTCTACCCGACATTTTGAAATTTGCTTCAAAACAGTCGGTGCTAGAACGAGCACTGTTCTCTGAGGTCGTTGTGTTGTGGCCCTCCTGATTTTTAGTAGGCTAGGTCCGAAGACCGACAGACTTTCGCACAGACTGTTTGAACATATGTAGGATCTGATAGGTAATTAGAGGTGGAGTTTAGGTATTAATTATTATTGCATACCTGAAAATCCCATGTGGCAAATTGACTCTTGGGCAGATTTTATCACGTGTCAAATTTGTGCATTTCCTGATTTTCACTAGTCAAAACCCGGATCCCCGTGTCAATCGAGAGCCCTGTAAAGATTTTGTTAGCAATGCCTGCTACTAATGCTACCAGTGAAAGGACATTCTCGGCGTTCAGAAGAATTAAAACATACCTGAGATCGACAATGTCTCTAGTACGATTGAACAATCTAATGGTGTTAACTGGACAGATCCACTCAACTTACATGTAATTGCCGATGAATTCATTACTACCAGAGAACGACGGCGATGTGTTTTTGGAAAATTTACATAAAATGAGACTCTGTGTTGTGTAAGATTATTGTTAACAAAATACAAGTTACTGCAAAACAAAAAGTGGTTATTGTTGACTCGTAATGTGCTATTCTTCCATCATGTTATTGATTGTTATTTAAGCTTATACCATTGTGTGATTTATGCTAAACAATGATCCACCTACTGTAATATTTCTTTTATTCTCTAGGAGAGCATCCTAGAATAAAAATATATCCGGAGGAGCATGCCCCCTTACCCCACTAGATTCTACCTAAAACCATTAAACCAATCAATCAGATAAAAATGCATCTAATTTCTAAAGAATTAAAATGACATCAGGTATTGTTTATTTTTCATTTGCCAAATATCAATTACATGTATTCATCTTTTATGTACACCTGTCCGTCTGTCATGCGAACCTTAATTAAATTTCACCCTTAAACTTATCACGCACTTAAATCTGTAAAAAAACATTGACATATTACTATAACATGTACAGCTGCAGGCTGTAAACTGTGTCAAATATACGGGAAAACGCCCCTGAGAGCATCCTAGAATAAAAAATTTTTCCGGAGGAGCATGCCCCCGTACCCCTCTAGATTCTACCTAAAACCAATCAAATTGGCCGCACCAATCACAAAATCGTGACGACGGGCCTGCGAAAAGGAAGTCTCCGGCTAAAAGTGGAAGAGTTCACACGTATGCAGTTTATAACCATTTCTATTAGTTTGCCCTTGAATAGTTGAAGGAATTTTGGTTGGCTAGTAAACTATTTTGCATAAAATTTTAAGTACGAAATGGTATGGGTACAAATCATTTACTATAAAGAAAAAAAATATGTTAATTCAAGTTAGTGGAAAACCAGTAAGGCTATTGAACTTACACTTTTTGTAATTTCAAGAAAAATGATAAATAGACTATACGAAACGTTGCTTTACCTTAAAACACGTGTAATTACCCTTTAAAAACCGCTTAAAAACATCGAAATACACTTCGTAATTCCCACCGAACGAAACATGTCACGTGATATAGGTGTTTTTCCAAAATTTACTTCCGGAATTGTCACGTGATACGGGATTTCCCTTCGAACACGAACGCGATTGCTTTGAACCAGGAAATTGGAACGTAAGTCACGGCGAAAATAGTTTTAATATTTGATTTAATCTTCTCTACTCCTTAATATTTACTTATTTTTAATTTCAGGAAAAATTCTACAAGTAGATCTTCCAAATATGGCTACAGACGAGCTTGCAAAAAAGTTGGAAAGAAGGGTGAACATAAATGAAGGGGTTGAAGAAGGAAGTCTGTCGCCTCAAAGTACAGTGTTCAATCCATACACAGAGTTTAAAGAGTTTTCACGAAAGCAAATTCAGGATTTCCAAAAGACATTTAAAAAGTAAGTCATTGTGCTTTATCCAATGTATACAACTTTGTTTACCAGTAAAAACTTCAGTAACCTTACTCTTTAGGGATTATCGTGGACTAACCAGTTCTCAAACCTCTAAGCATTCAAGAGGTCTTTTAATGTAAATAAAAATATATCTATATAAAAATTCTTTACATATGTACACTTTAATCTTTATGTAACATTTCTGTAAAATTTGACTGAAATTCAACTATTAAAAAAGCTCTATTTCCATCTTGGAAAAGCACAACCCTCTGTTTTAAAACTAACATGGCCTCTTAAAATAAAGAACCTAATCTCAAACCCCTTCAAGTATCTCTAAAATTCTACTGTTTAGTTTAGCCAATGAAGTGATTGTTATATGACTATCACATGACAATGAAGTACCCTACACAATGCAGTTACCTGCTTTAAGATATTTTTGTCTATAATATTCATTTTCACAAATTGTTAATGGTGTATTTATGGGACTTACAAAGGTAATAGCAATTTGTATGAAATTACGCTAAGTAATAAAATATGTTATGTAAATATTTGTTCCTATGCACTGTTTTCATTTGACATCAGCAGACATGTCTGTCAGAAACTAAGCTTTTATGCACACAAGTTCAGGACATCATAGTCACTTCTAGTAAAAAAAGAACAGCACATGAATGAAAGGTTTGAGAATAGGTTGGGTGTGAGATTAGGTACTTATACGATAAATCAATTTAACTTCAGACATCAGGCACTTCCTCCTAGCAAGAACCTCTTGTTAAACAATATATTTATCATATGTGTATATAGATGTACACATTTTACTCTAATGTTCCATACAAGTGGTTGGTTTTTAAATGCAATAGACTAGGTAATGGTGCATAAATGTTTAGACTGCTCTATAAACAGTCAGTAATCTTTTAACGTTTTTACACAATGTCTTTATAATTAACAAAAATAAAAAAAAACCATCTAGCCGTATAATATAAAGACTGCAGACTCCAAAATGTATATACACAAATTTTTGGTCCAATGAATCTGGATAGTATCTGGCTTGATGTTTAAGACTTTGGTTAGCTTTCTATATATATTTTTATACTGGTAGGAAATGGCCAAGCATCTAGTTCCTTCTGCATGCATATTCAGGGCTTTTTTTCACAGGTTGGGGAAGCAGCCCTGCCCTTAATTTTGGGGGAAAATTACACAATATATTTGCAAATGGGGAAGAAAAAAACTTGATATAAATTCAATTTATGGGGAAAACTGCATGATTTTAAAGAATTTTTCTTTGGAGAATCAGCCCTATAATGGCCCCTGCTTTAGAAGGAAAAAAAGCCCAGATATTTATTCCCAAAATGCAAAGGAAGCAAAAATTGGCTCTGCTATATGGCCAGTGAATAACATTTTGGAAATTGTAACAGAACGTAAAAAATAAAAGAAAGAAAAAAACTTTTGAAAATGTGTGTTTTTTTTTAATTATTACCATTTTCGAGGTTTAATGGGTATTTAAGAATATAATATGAATGATTTTTATCAAAGCAGCTCTAGATTATTTTTTTTAAAATTTCAAAAATATTTTCATAAGTAAAAAAATGAGTGCTTAAACACTTTGCACGCAAAAGGACCAGGAGAAGCTCCTGGAATTGGGATATATATTTCTGTATCTGTATCTTGCACTCGCCTCCAAAATTTAAATGACTTAATATTCTTCAGCTGGAGGACTCACCCATATGGGCAACTAGTGATGAGTATAAATAAACTCAAATAAAATGTTTATTTTTTAGGTATGACACATCAGGGGATAAGTTTATTGACTTTGAAGAGTTGAAATACATGATGGAACAATTGAAGGCTCCACAAACTCATCTCTCACTAAAAGCTATGATCAAAGAAGTAGATGAAGACAATGATGGTAAAATCAGCTTCCGTGAGGTAATATTATCATAAATATTTATTTGTGTGTACAGGTTGCTAAATGGAAACTTTAGTCATCATGGGGGTTTGAGGTTCTGTGCCTTAACAGGCAAATGGACCCCTCCTACAAATGACATACAGTTAATTTTTTTTGTATCATGTTGAGTTGAAATCAGAATGAGTAATTTTATTTCAAAAAGATTGACTGTTACATGTAAAATTGTTATTGACTAATAATTGATAATGAAGTATGTTTAAGGTACAATATTAAAATGGCAAAAATTATAAAAAAATGCTTTTTTAAAGAATTCAACATTACTGATACATTCTGAAAGATATTTATAGAAATTTCCATATATATTTTTTTTTTCATAGTAAAATATAGAATTGAACACAATTATGGCAAAAGGTCAAGTTATTTTGATTATTACGTGTTCACTGACCATTCATACTATGATGGGCATAATGTCACTTTATACATAGCTTACAGATTAGTCATCATTGTAGACCAAGTATATATTCATACATGTGACAGGTGACACTTTGATCAGTTCATAAAAACATTGACTGTCACTGTGACTGCCCATAAAATGTTTTTCTTCATTACAGTAATTCTATCAATGGCCAAAAGTTCTGTGCCCCCGTACATGTATTACTAAATTACTTATTAACCTTTTGTTATCTAAGAAGACATGAATAATCCTCTCATAGACTTTACCTAACATTGTTTCAGTCAACTGAACAAAATACATGTAGCTTCCACATCAAGAAAAAAAACAAAGAAAAATGAAAAAAAAATTTAAATGACATCTCCCTAAAGGCACATTATGCTTCATAAACAGTTTATTTACTTCTTTAATTTAAGAAGGGGCAGACATGAATCTTTCAATGTTTACATAATGGTTTTAGAGAATGTTAGATGGTTGTTACCTCAAGAAAGTAGCGATAGATGTGATATAATTTGTCACTAAAGTAGCAAAATGTAAACAAAGTAGTATTTGACTTCCATACAATATACATGTACTAGTTCACTATAACTGTACTTTTTGAAAAAAGATGGTTCAGGTAATTGGTCAATGAGTAACATTTTAGATACTAGAAAGGACACCAAAATATAAAAAGCTTTTGAGAAATAGAATTAAAAGCATTTCTGAGGCATAATTGGTCTTAATCACAGGGCAGATTTTAATGAAACTCAAAAGTGATTCGGAAGCTAAACAAGATTATCCATCAGAGCTCAAAATAGAAACAAGTACATATTTATTTAGCCAATGTGCAGATTTTGATAAAACTTCAGAAGTAATCCTTGGTTATATTCCCATTAAAAAATTTTCAATCATTTCAGTCTGTGAACAAAACATTAGAAAATCAGCATTAAATATAGTAAAGTATTAGATAATATCCGTAGCTGAGTTGTTATGCAAGTTTCTATTGAAACATACTCTTCCGTAGTGGTAAAGTAATGATATGTGAAGAACAGACCTTTTGGACAAGGTGGCCAACAGTGCTTAACATGTATATAGATATTGTTCAGAAAACAGATCATACTCAATAATTACTTATCTGCAGCCTACTGATTTTTGTGTCGCCTCTACGGAGTAGTGGCGACATATAGGGATCACTTCTCCTTCGTCTGTCCGTCCGTCACAAAACTTGTCCGGACTACTCCTCATAAACTACTGATGCAATTTCATCCAAACTTTACAGGAATGATCAGTATCAAGTATAGTTGTGCATATTGTCAGCATTTTCCGGTTCAATGATTTTTGTCAGAGTTATGGCCCTTTAATAATTTTTAGCTCGACTTTTCTATGAAAAGGGGAGCTATCCTACTCGCCCCGGCGTCGGCGTTAGCGTCGGCGTTGGCGTCACACCTTGGTTAAGTTTTTCGTACCACCCCACTTTATTTCAGAAGTATTACAAGTATGGCTTTGAAACTTACCATACTTGTTCACCATCATAACCTCCATCTACAGACAAGAGTACATAACTCTGTCAAGGTTTTTGACAGAATTATGGCCCTTTTTTGACTTAGAAAGTGTATTGAGCTTGGTTAAGTTTTTTGTACCACCTCACTTTATTTCAAAACCATTGGAGGTATTGCTTTGAAACTGACCATACTTGTTTACCATCACGACCTTCATCAACAGACAAGAGGACATAACTCTGTCAAGGTTTTTGACAGAATTATGCCCCTTTTTGACTTAGAAAATACATTGAATATGGGTAAAATCCACTTATTGCCTTAACCCTTTGAGATATTGCTTTGAAACTTTTAATGCTATTTCACATCATTACCCCCATCTGTACGCAAGAGAAGGTAACTCTGTCAAGGATTTGTTTTAAAAATTAAGGCCTTTTATCGACTTAGAATCTTGGTTAAGTTTTTAGTACCAGTCCACTTTTTGACTGAACTGTTTGAGATATTAATTTGAAAGTTGGAATACTTGTTTACCATCATGGTCCCAAAACATGGGCAGGAGAAGGTAATTCTGTTAAGGATTTTATTTGAATTATGGCCCTTTTTGACTTAGAAACTCAGTTAAGATTTTCATTCTTGTCCACTTGTTGACTTAACCATTTGAGATATTACTTTGGAAGTTGGAGTTCTTATGTGCCATCATGAGACCTATCTGTAAGCAAGAGAAGATAACTCTGTGAAAATGTTTCTTGATTTGTACTTAGAAATTCCTAGTTAAAGTCTTGTGTGCCCTTAACTGTCAAAGTTTTGTTTTATAGGCAAGCACTAAAAAAGTCGAGCGCGCTGTCCTTCTGACAGCTCTTGTTATTTTTAAAGTTTGTCTGACAACTTCTCTTATACCACTAATGCAATTTCAATGAAACTTTACAGGATTGATCTGTAGCTCAAGTCCTTGGGCATATTGCACGGGTTTTCCGGTTGAATGATTTTTTGGCCGAGTTATGGCCCTTTGATAAAAAGGTGTTTTTTTCTGTGTGTTGCCAGATACACAAAAGCTTGTCCGGACTACTCCTCATAATCTACTGGTGCAATTTCATCCAAACTTTACAGGAATGATCAGTACCAAGTCTAGCTGTGCATATTGTCAGCATTTTCCGGTTCAATGATTTTTGTCAGAGTTATGGCCCTTTAATAATTTTTATTTTTAATGTTTGTCCGGACTACCTCTCTTGTACCACTAATGCAATTTCAATGAAACTTTACAGGATTGATCTTAGCTCAAGTCCTTGCACACATTTCACAGGTTTTCCTGTTGAATGATTTTTGGCCGAGTTATGGACTTTTGATAAATAGGTGTTTTTTTCGGTGTGTTGCCAGGTACACATACGCTTGTCCAGACTACTCCTCATTAACTATTGGTGCAATTTTATCCAAACTTTACAGGAATGATCAGTACCAAGTATAGTTGTGCACTGTCCTTCTGTCTGTCCGTCTGTCACAAAACTTGTCCCAACATGAAATTGGCCATCATGAGGCGACACATGTGATCACTGATCGCTCTTGTATATATCATTCTGAAACAATAAAGGAAAGATATTTTGCTGAACAAACTTGTCTTTTGAATCTGAACCATCATGCAGATTTTGATAAAAAAATTTATATAAGAAATGATCCATATGATATTTACTGTACAAAAAAATAATTAAAATCAATATAACATGCTGAACAAGATAGCAAGCTAAGCTAAAAATAGAAAAAGATTTTCTTAGGTGAGCAAAGTTACATGTAGGATCTCTTATTCTTTCCTCGAGGTTTTTACTGCTAATATGTCTTCTTTTGTCTGATTACATTCTTTACTTTTGTCTTATTTCAGTTTCTGTTGATATTCCGTAAAGCAGCTGCAGGTGATCTAGAAGAGGACAGTGGGTTGTGTGAGCTATACAGAAATGTTACAGAGATAGATGTAGATAAAGAAGGAGTTAAAGGCGCCAAAAATTTCTTTACTGCAAAGGTTTGTGTCATTATTACTGCTAGAACTTGATTGAAGGAATAGTACTAGTGCTTGATGCAAGATGGTTGTAACTTGTATGATAACTTGCACTTCACAACAAACTTCAAAATTTATTTTTATGGCTTGATTTGTAAAGCTAATGATCAAAATTTACAAGGCTACCTGTATTTTTGAATTTTCTTTTGTTTTGTAATTGGTACTTATCACACACCCGTGCCGATTTTGCGACTCCGTAAATATGGTATTGCACGGCCGTGCATATATTTTGACGTGACGTCATTAGCGTTATACAAACATAGTGTAAAGATGCGCCAAATGTTAGTGTTATACTATAGGCGTGTCAATGAAAAATGACTTATTTCACTTTAAATGGTCTTTATTTTGGGTATGTGATAAATAGAATATTAAATTCGTGTAAATTCATTACTGAATTTATTGCACTCGTTGAATAAAATAATATTATGCTCGCCAGAGGCTCCCATAATATAAATTTATTCAACTTGTGCAATAAATTCAGTACTGAACTTACACTCATTCAATATCCTCTATATACAACAATATACAACAAAATGAGTTGCTTCTTAAGATTTTTTTTGAATCAGCAATACTTGAAAAAATAGGGTTTTTCTTACTGGCGATACTTGTAAAAGTAGGATTTTTGTTCCTTGTGCAAAAATTATGTAGGATTTATTTAATGGTGCTGCAACATAAAACTTTATGGTGAAAATGGTTAAAATTACTATCACTCACCTCTATTAATTTAATAAATATCATTTCATTTAGTTAACTAGCTAATATGAAACTGATGGTTTGTGTGTTTGTCTGTTTATACCTGAAGTAAGATTGTGAATTACTATACATTTAGGATAATTATTTAGTGACGCCGCGGTCAAGTCCACTATTACGGTGTAAAACAGTTATCATATTGTGTTTATTATGTTTAGTCGCACAGGCTTGCTATATAAATTAAAATATCGATAAATTGACCAACTGTTAGCGTATTTTCTGATTCATTTGCATCTTCAGTAAAATTGATAAATGGGGAAACAAAAAGAAAAGAAAAAGTTAAACAACTTGTGAGGCTCGAACTCGTGAAAATTTTTATTTGTATTGCATCCCAATGACTTTACCAACTTTGCCATCAAGACATTTAAAATTCTGATTTTTATCTTGTACTATATTCGCTTCTAAAAACCCTGTTTTACCTATTCAGATAAAGATTGTAAACTTTTGTGTACACAAAAAAATGCAACGTCACTCTCACATTATCATAGCGGCACAGTACTTATAAACACTGTTTTTTTACTCCCTGTTTCAAATACAAATAATGCAGAACAACACTTAAGTAGTACATGTACATGTAGATAGCACTCTCTTAAATTCCAGAATAGTTACATATTGATAACACTTTATCTATATTCACAGTATATAAACAAAATCACTATACCCTGTCTTGTGAGCATATATAATTCAATTTTGTACCCTGACTTGCCAGTAAAAGCACATGTTACTTCCGATCACTGTACCTTACTTGGGAGCCTATATATTTTAACTAGGGATGGCAACGAGTAACCGGTTAACTGAGTACTCGATCAAACGTCCGAAAATTGATATTCGATTACTCGGAATAAATATATAATTTATATTTTTAACGATTTAGAAAGATTGGTGTGTCCAATTAGTTCAGAAATTCGGAGATGTGCAGACATCTTCATAAACACCTGTTCAATGCAATCAAAACATCCTAGCAGAGGTGCGAAAATCATAAATTTAACGAGGCGATCAACAGTTTGACACGCGCACCTGTGTCACTTATGTCATCCAGCCTCTTATGATACTTAATTACCTTTAATTGTGTAACAGTTTGTAGCAGAAGTAACTATTTTGAGAACAACAAAGGGCCGATTGCTATTATGAATGTAGGGATAAAGGTAACTAGTATTTAGACCCTTTTAAACTTTTGTTGCCGCTGATCAGTCTATATTATTTCAAGATGAAAAAAGATATATGAACTGTATTACATGTTTTAAACTTTATATTGCATTTATTAAAACGTTGTAAAATATAATGTTGTTGAATTAATTTTAATTAATTTGTCTCCCGTGCAGTCCTAGTTACGAATTCTATGAATTTAAATAGAAAACAAAAGTAGCATGCGGACGGTGTTGATACTGTGAAATAAACTTTGAAAATCACTGGAAATCATCCGAGTAACCGAGTACTCGATCGGAAAATTGACCGAGTACTTGAGTATTGATTTTTGTATTCGTTGCCATCCCTAATTTTAACTTGTACCTTTCTTGCAATAACAGCAAGAAGACTTGTTTATATACTGTGATATTTATAATTTCACCATGATTTGAGCCGCGTCATGACAAAACCAACACAATGGGTTTGCGAACAGCATGGATGCAGACCTGCATGCGCACCGCGCAGTCTGATCAGGATCCATGCTGTTCGCTATCAGTTTCTCTATTTATAATAGAGTTTGTAAGCGAACAGCATGGATCCTGATCAGACTGTGCGGATGCGCAGGCCGATCTGGATCCATGCTGGTGGCAAACCCATTATGTTGGTTTTGTTGTGATGCGGCTCATATTTTCACCATGATTTGAATTTCTGGTTTAATTACAGATAGAAGCGCAGACTCATGGTAAGAAGTTTGAAGAGGAGATTAAAGAAGAGCAAGAACAAAGGAAGAAAGAGGCAGAGGAGAAAAAGGTGCGGAAGGCGGATTTCAAGAACAAAGCTAACTTCTTTGTTGCACAGGCCGAGGCTCAGAAATCATGAGTGCCTTTAATGGATCTGGACATTATTTCATTTATAATTACATCAACCATGGATGTGTTTAACCAATAATTCATTAATGACACTGCAACCACAAATATTTATTTCTTGCCATTAGTAATAAATGATTTCTTCATTGACGATAATTTCCTTAAAAATTTATCTATTTCTTTCAATAATGATAATTTTGATTATGATAAGTTAATTACTCCTTGTGTAAAAAAATAATTTAGAAATAAGCTAACACGTTTTTTATTAATGATATTAAATTAATTATTTATTCACTTCAACCAGAATAATTTTTTTTTAAAAATATAACTTCATTTATAAACAATAATAATTTTCATCTATTATTTTTATGGTACATGTATAATTTATATCAAAATAGACAATGCATGTAGGTTTTTCAGCTGGGTGTTATAGGAGAACGAGATATTTATTATGTTTTGAGTGGAAAGGAGTTGTGTATTTTTTCTGTAAATTAATATGAAGGAACAGGTTAATAAGAGATCCAGTACTGGTATTTGCTGAATTTTTGACACACAAACAGTACTGATTATGTTGAATCTTTGATAAAGGACCAGTATGGTATTTTTTGTTGACTGTTTGACAGATGACCAGTACTAGTCCTTTTTGAAATTTTGATAGAGACCTAGTACTGGTTGAATTTTGTATAGACCAGTACATGTAATATGTTGGATAGAGAACTATAACTGGTATGTAATGGTAACATAACTGGTATATGATGTTTACGAGAAAAAAAAAACAATACTACTATCTGTAAAATGTGTTATAAAAGGTCAGGACAGTTCCTGTCTTAAAACTCATACAGAATCATGATAGTTTTGTGAAATTTTCTACAGAGAGGTTTCATTCATTCCAACATATCTTTAAGAACACCATTTGTCATGTATACATACTTATATCTCATTATGTCCAAAGTTAGATCATATCTCTTTTAAAACTGTTGCATTGAGTATTCTCGGGCCTTATGTAATAAACTTATTTATTTTTTTTTGCAATTTGTAAGAATTTTTTTTAATGTGTAGATTGTTTCCTTGGAAATAAGTTTGAATAATTGGATACCTGAATAATTAAATATAGAGTAGTGTAAGCAGTGCCAGTATTTATTTTAAATATCTTTTTTTTTTCTTGTTTTGTTTCCAATGATGTTTTCTCTTCATTGAATAGAAATGTTTTTGTAGATTTTTTTTTCATGTTTTATATTTCACCCCACCAATTTTTGAAATATTTTTATTTTACAGGGCCTCACTGTTGGTTTATATTTGGTGAAAGATCTGATCAGATAATATTGCTTTTCAAAGAAGTTTTACATTTAAAATGTGTTCTTAAGAAATTTTGCAGGAAATATATATATATTCATGTAGTTTTTGAGGTCACCCTTAAATAAGGTCATTCAATGGGTCAAAGTGTTTGTCTCTTTATAAAGGCATTGATTTGAGCCATACTGTGATCAATATGTACATTTTCTATTTAAAAAGAATTTTAAATGATTTGTTTCAATTATAGCCCACTTCTGTATCTTTATGACCCTTGAATTGACAAGTATGTCTGCATTTAAGATCAAATGTAATTTCTTAAATATTTGACAGTATTGTGCATTTTTGCTCAATGTTGTAAATGTTTTGACAACTCATTAGTAAGAGGTATTATATTTTAATCAAAACACGACCCCCATTTTTTCCTACTGAACATTGAAGGACTGAAAGTGTGGGTTATTATGCAGTCAAATCACTGTTGAAATTCTATATTTAGACATGTAATGTAACCATGTGACATGCTATGCCCTCGTAATAAAATTCCTCACATCCGAACTCCAAACAGTGATTTTATTTAGCAATAAAATCACTGTTTGGGATATATTATTTTTTAAATCAAAACATTATTAAAACTTAAAAGAACAATAACACTTTTGAACTTTTTTTATTGCATTTCTCTTACTTTTTGAATCTCTTTCTTTTATATTTTTATCCTAATTACACCTTTTCACATTTAAATCATTTATTCAATAGAAGTTTACCTGAGATTTTGTAATTTAGATAAAAGGCATGCAAACAGTACTGTTTATTGTTATATGTATTTTTGAGGTGTAGAATTTTGCAATATTATGCAATATTGTAATCTCTGAATGCAATATGAATCTTTTACTTTTATGTTTTTGTTATAAATTATAAAGAAAATGTCCTCGTGAACAAATTTTTAATATAAGCAGAGCCTGTTCTTAAGCAAGGAAGCTGGGAGAGGTGTGATGTTTGTGTGGGGTGGGGGGGGGCATCAAAACCTTTTAAGAATCTGTTCCATGTTTTCAAATATCTTACCAGCATTTGTAAGTATAGGAAGCACATTTTAGAAGAAGAAAAAAAGGCTTAACTTATATACTTTGTTGTGATTGAAATGTATAATTACTTTTATTCATGTAAATACAATGTAAGGGATAAATTTTCAGGAAATTGCTTTGGTGCTTGCCGATAATTTGCTTTCATGAAAATATTTGTTGTTTTGTTAATTGCTAACTATAAACTGCATGTGTATTGTTAAAAAATAAAATTGATGCTTTGATAATACCAGATTGTCAGTCTGGAAAGTTTTGTTAATGTGTGTATTACATATATGAATTATTTCTGCATTTTTTAATTAAGCATGTTAATTATATTTAAGTACATGTAGTCTAAGATCTGTATAGCAGTATATCAAGTGTCTGTATATCTTTATTTATTTTCTCTATGTTGTTTTATTATATATCTGTATAATTTTATATCCTTAAATTGTCTCTTAGAATTAGCTGTATAGTCACATGTTTATTTTGCTATTTAGTTGTCTTATAATTTAAAAAACAAAACAAATGGAATGAAATGTTCATTTAAAAAAAAACCTTTTTTTTTTGTCAGTTAACGTTTGTTGTGGTTTTTTTGTCTGTTAGAATAAAATTACAAGTCAGTATTTAAGATATGTGGCAGCATAATACATGTATATCAATGACATGTAAAAACCTTATTATTATGAAGGTAAAATCTGCATCTTTAGGTACCACATACCTATGGAGTTTATTTTATTCTTTTTTATTTCTCCTTTGATATAATCTTTTTTTCTTGTAATAACTTTTTTACAACTTTCTTTTACTTAAAAAAATGCAATTATTTTCTTAATCGTGTAATGTCTTCATAAATCAACAGGATGTTTTTATAGTTATTACTTTTTATAACATTTCATTTGTATTCCTTTGATAGTAAGTCATTTTTTAATAGTTTAGTTGCCATTCATCAGTTTCCATTCATCCATTTTTTTAAATTCTAAATGTCTTTTTACTCCATTGAATATTATTTCTAGGCCAAAAGAACAATTTATTCTGTTTTGTTCTGGAGTAAGTTTGAATATAAATATAAGCTTACTCTCAGTATATTTTGCTGATCTTCATTGTTTTAATTACATAAAAATGCTTGTATATTTGTATTTGAGAAATAATAATTAAAAATTAACAATGTTTGTTGTAGAAAGAAGCCAAAATCAGATGATGTTTTTAGCTTGATTATTCGAAGAATATGGGAAGCTATTATACTCACCCCAGGTGTCTGCTTCTATCTTTGATTAAGTTTTATGTTGTTGGTATCTTATTACTTAAGGAGATGGGTTAAAACTTCACACATGTTTTATAGAGCATGATTATAGTCCGCTGTCATAGGCCCATCACTCTGACATGGATTTTCGACAGAATTATTGCCCTTTTTGGACTTAAAAAAATTCTACAATGTCAAGGTTTTTGTTTTTACTATAAAGCACTGAGAATAGTCGAGCAAGCTGTCCTACTGACAGCTCTTGCTTACTCTTGCCTTAGTCTTATCATGTGCCATAAATAATCGCAAGGTTTGGTTTCATATCTAGTGTTGTGTCCAGAATGTAAAGATACCCTGTGTTTTCTGAAACTTCCTTTATAAAAAGGTTATTTGTTTTGTTACGTTTTATTCTCCCACTATTGTTAACATAAATTACATCAGCCACACATGACATGTAGAAAACTTTTTGTGTATTGTGTTACACAACTCATATTCAGGGTTTATGTTAATAATTTCATTTTCAGGATTTATTTCACTGTTCAGCCATGACAATTTTCTTTTCATATAAATGTTTAACTTTACATTCTCAAATGTCTAAGAAATCATTTAATCATTTGTTGCTGAACATGTTTGAAGTTAACTATCTGTTTGAATTGTCATGACTGTAATTTATAATATGAATGACTTAGCACCAAATTTTTGTCATAGTTAATGACAAAACCAACATAATGGGTTTGCGACCAGCATGGATCCGCGCAGTCTGATCAAGAACCATGTTGTTTGCTTACAAACGGTATAACAAGTAGAGGAACTGATAGCGAACAGCATGGATCCTGATCAGACTGCGCAGATGCGCAAGCTGGTCTGAATCCATGCTGATCGCAAACCCATTATGTCTGTTTTGTTGTGACGCGGCTCAAATAGTGTATATTCTTAACTTTGGGCAAGTATAATGTTACTTGTTGACATTTATTTGGAGGAAAACTGTTTCCCTAGAAACTAAAATGTTTCTTTGTCAGTAAATTAATTGATGTAAAAATGAATTAACTAGTCAATTGTCACCGGTATCTAAAAAGAAATGGGTTTTCAATTTCTTGGTTTGTTTATATGGAGTTATTTGTTAAATTGTTAAAGAATTATGTTATTGTTGTTTTGTTTTACCACTAGTAAATTGAGTACCATTACACATATATGTAAAAGCAATAACTCTTATATATAAATAGATTATAAAGTTGTATAGAGATGTTTGTAATCAGTAAAATATTTGTTTGTTTTCTAATAAAATCATAGCAAAGTACCATATACAGAATAGTTTTTATATGAATTTCCATTATCATGTGTGACAAACTAATCTTTACCTTGAATTATACAATGAAATTTAAATAGAAATAAGGTTTATATCATTAGTGCTTTTAAAATGTTTCTAATGGAAATCTATTGATAAGATTTTTCTTTCAGTTTTATATCAATATTCTGTTTTATTATTTTTGTTACTGTATTTTATGTTTTAAATTTACCTTTTAGATGATACATTTGTAGCTTAAGAGTCCATAGGTCAGAAACCTGAATAGATTTGAATTTTTACATACATCAAAGAACCTTGAATGTTTTTTGAAACTTAGCACCAAATTTTGTCATTGTAATGACAAACCACACTAATGGTTGGACCAGCATGATTCCGCGCAGTCTGATCAAAACCATGTGTGTTTGCTTAACAAATCGGCATATACTATGTAGAGAACTGATACGAACACGATGGTCTATCAGAACTTGCGCAGATCTCGCTGGTCTGAATCCATGCTGATCGCAAACCCATTATGTCTGTTTTGTTGTGACGCGGCTCAAATATGTATATTCTAACTTGGGCAAGTATAATGTTACTTGTTGACATATTATTGGGAAAACTGTTTCCCTAGAAACTAAAATGTTTTGTCAGTAATTAATGAGTAAAATGAATTAACTAGTCAATGGTTTCAATTTCTTTTTATTTATCTGGAGTATTTGTTAAAGAGAATGCTATGTTACTGTTCGTATATTGTTACATAGTAAACATTCAGCTCTGTACAATATATGTAATTAGAATTTCTATATTATTGATTACGAGTTCATAAAGCGTACTTAGAATTCTTGAATCAGATTAATATTTTTTGTTTTTCTAAAAAATCAATAGAAATACACAATACAGAATAGTTTTTAGATTTCAGTTGAAGTGTGAAAACAAAACTAATTTATCATCAGAATTTATAACAATGGTGAAATAGAATTAGGTTCTATATTCAAGTGCTGTTTAAAACTGTGAACTAATCAGCAGTTTTAATCAATTCTTTTTATAATTGTCCGACTGAATTAATTCTTTGTTAATCTGTACATTTGTATGTTTGACACAAGGTTGAAATAAACTGTTGATCTATATTAAGTATTAAAATTGAAAAAGCAATGCTTAGAAAATACCATGCCTATATCTTAGATAATTTCCATTTATTACTGATGGTGACGCAATTTATATTTTCAGTCACTTCCAGCGAATTCAAAAATGGGCGAAATTTGTATTACCCCCAAATGGACCTTTCCGCGAAAATTTGATCCCAATTAAATCCATCAGTATTTTATTTCAATGATATATTTGTAAACATTTTATTTTACCAATAATAAAGCTTTCTTTATCATATACACAATGTATTCAGATTTAGTTTATATTACATATCTGTGTTAACCTCTATTTTAGTCATATATTTGCAATACTATCTATAATCTATAATTATCTTATATGTATAGGGAAGATAACTCTGGCTGATCATAACTCTATCTTATATGTGAAGGGGAGATAACTCTGACTGATTGTTATGCCAATTTATTACATATAACTATTAATAAATGGAAATCCAAGGTATATGAAATAAAGCAATTTTTGACAAATGGCAGGGTTGTTTTGGATTTTTTTTTCAAAAAAGTATCCATGTATTACCTTCCATTTCTACAAATATGTAAGCATGTGCACAGTTATCAATTTCCATCCGGCTCACTTAAAAATGTGCATATCATATCTGTATTTAATTTACTTACAGATTTGTTTTGATTTATCAACCAATAAAGTGAATGTTTAATCTTATTAAAGAACATGCCAAACTAAGGTACAGACTGTCTTATAGGTGTCGACCACCTGTTGAAATTTAATAAAATAAGGTAAGATAAGGTAAAATACTCCATATAAGTTTTATTTTCAAAATGAAAGTAGATTGAGCAGATGTTAAAAATAACTCACAGTCAGAGTTATCATCCCTGCCAGTATATTTGTGGTATTTGTTAATTGTTTCATTAACATGTTTTGTTATATTTATAACTTTATAACCAGGGTCAGTGTTAGTTTGGATACATTTTTATTATAATTATATTAAAAACTGGTATATGTTGTCTGGGTGCTACATGTACATTTATGTCTAACAGCTTCATTTTATATCTAATTAGTTTTTAATGTAAGGTACTTGATTTCATTAATTGTACAGTGTAATTGTTTTGAAAATTAATGTTGGAAATTATTTGTTGTTTTTATTACTGCCTTCAATTTTAGTGTGAAAAAGGAATAAAATTTTGAGGTCTTTTATTCAGAAAACAAATTTAATACATTTGTATTGTTATACAATTCATTTTATAAATAAATTCTGAGTATGTCATGTTTCAGACAGTGCCAAGTATTTGTTGTGAAAGTTAATCAGTAGTAATTATTGTAACATGTTTTATCAAGATGTTTGTTATTACTTCAAACCTTTTACCAAGTTCATGTACCATCATATTGTATATTCAAAGTAAGAAATATTACATGTTTTTATTGTTGCATAAAATCAGTCAAAAAGTTAGTCAATTTATGTTACATAAAGTCATAATAATATTGTCTGAAAAATATCCTCAAGCTATTGTGACCTGAATTGTCTCCCTTTGAAAGAAAATGAATATTAGAAATCGTTTAAAGAACAAATCTTAAAATTTTGGATTTTTTTATTGTTGTTGTTGTTGTGTTGTTGTTGTTTCTTTTTCTCTAAAAAGTATATATAGGTAGTTTATACAACATCTTTTTTTTTGTATATTATAAGGCCTAAATAAAATGGATGGAAACCTAACAAAGTTATATAAGAGTAGGTATTTTTGAGAACGCCGTTGAACAAGGAAATTATTGATATTAAGTCAGGATATACCTCAGGTTTAAACTTGTCACAGTGGCCTTTATGATATCAGTATGACACCTACTAAACTACTGTTGGGGACCACCAAAACCGGACAACCACCAAACCCGGACGGCCCGAAAATGCTTAATTAAAATATTTTTAACAATAAATGCATGTTTCTTCTATAATTAAGAAATTAGATTTATTTCAATGGTAATATTTTAATGTCTATTTCAAGAATGTTGACATTGAAAATTTGGGGGTTAGGAGTGCAATGCCTGACCTCATATACCAGCTATAATTATTTGCAGAGTAAACAATAGAATATCCAAAACTTCAGCATTTGCTGCTGAAATATTTTATATCATGTCAAAAAAAAAATTAAAACGCCCAAGCATTTAAATGAATTAAATCACATCATGTACATATCTGTCGGGACACATGGTACTGTAGTGTAGACAATATAGGTAATTTTGATACCCTCCTTGATGAGCCTCAGATATAAGTGTCAATATAATCAAAAATAAACAAACTAGTTTGTTAGTTAAGAGAAGAACCTATTTGTTCTGTGTCAAATTTTCAGGTCTCTAGGTTTGAAATTATGAAATCTTTATGGAAAAATGTTCAAAAAGTGTCCGGTTGCTCATTAAAATATATCAATAAAATCAATTGTGGCAATAATTACATTATTTCTACATTGTTTTGTTTGTTATTGTTGTGGAGGTTTTTTTTTAATTCAGATTTTTCCTGATTTTTGAAAAAAAAGTAAACTTTGGATACAACTTTTGTTACTATAGTTATATATATTGTAATTACTCTACGAGACAGCTCACAACAATATGTTCCCCACACAATCAATTCCTTCATCATCATGTAGATACCATAAATATCTGATTTTATATATGTGAATTTAACTCTGTAACATCTTCATAAAGAAAGAATAACATCAGCTTTCACACAAAATGATCTTCGTATTTTGCAACTTCTTGAGTCACTCTATCAATGAAAAGTTTTGAAAAAAAACCCAAACAATATGAAATTGCAATGTATTGGTTTTTAAAATAGAACAAAATAATGATGAATGATTTACATTATTGTATGGTCCATTTTGTTGTGATGCCGCTCAAGAATGCTTCTATATTTACAGCGTCTGTTATGCATTTTCGATATGTTCATTAAATAATCA
Source organism: Ruditapes philippinarum (assembly GCF_026571515.1). Lineage (NCBI taxonomy): Eukaryota > Metazoa > Mollusca > Bivalvia > Venerida > Veneridae > Ruditapes > Ruditapes philippinarum. The sequence goes on from NW_026864389.1 coordinate 91,105, forward strand.
AATATCAAATTTGTTTTCCCTTATAAATCACTGTCATAAAGTTGGTATGAAAAATTGTTTTGGTGAAGCCAACATTATCTCAAAAAATGTGGACAGTTACAAACTGTAGCGATTCGGATTATTGTCATTCCAGGTACCACTTGCACATCCTCCGTGTACCTTGCAACTGTTTTGATCATGGCGCATAATTTGTTGTGATGTCGTAAAACTGAAAGAAAATTAACCAGAAAAACAATAACAAAATGATGTCTAAAGTCAAGCAGACTGACTTGTATTCTTATTTGTATAGCCTTAGAGGTTACTGGTAAGGAAGGGGAGCCAAATGAAAATGGAATGCCATAGTGGTAGAGAAAGCCAGCTTTATGTAAATTGTTTTGGACATCAATTTTAATGCTCCCCGAAAAATTTCAGGGGGAGCATATAGTGGTTGGGTTGTCCATTCGGCTGTCCCTCCGTCCGTCCGTATTTGAAGTCGGATTTTAAAACTATTTCACACAAATGATCACCATATTGAGAGGACGTGTCACGCGCAACATTTGGGTCGCTACTTTGAAGGTCAAGGTCACAGCATGACCTTTCAGCAAAATCGTGTCTGGTCCATAACTTCATTATTTGAAGTCGGAATTAAAACTATTTCAGAGAAATGATCACCATATTGAGATAATGTGTCGCGAGCAGCATTTGGGTCGGTACCTTGATGGTCAAGGTCACAGCATGACCTTGCAGCAAAATCTTGTCAGGCCCATAACTTTGTTACTTGAAGTCAGATTTAACAACTATTTCACAAAGATGATCACCATATTGAATCGACTTGTTGCAAGAACCTTGAAGGTCAAGGTCATTGTATGACCTTGCAGCAAAATTGTATCAAGCCCATAACTTCGTTATTTGAAGTCTGATTTTACAACTATTTCACAGAAATGATCACCATATTGAGACAACACTTTGGTTGTTTTTACACTTTGAACTTTGTCTGTGACATAACTCTGACACTACAAGAGGTATACCTTCCTGTGTCCAAAACCTAATTCGGGGAGCATCACCCGGCTCTTGTTTGTGTATTTAGTTCAGTATATCAATGAATTTTATTTATGGAGTGGGAATTGTCTTGTATACTGGTACTTAAAGATACTCTGGGAACAGGGGTTCTATTATATGAAACCCGGGACAACAATTACCCCATCAGCATAACTTTACATTTCATCATACATAAAAGTTTTGAGCCCATATTCTTAAAGGAACTCCACTGAGGTTTGTAAGCGTAAAAATATAAAATTTTAATTTCTCATATAGATCAACATTAGCACTTAAAACAGAATTACAAATAAAATATAACCAAGAAATATACAAAACATACTGTATATCAAAAATCATATGTTTGTGCTATGCTCAGTCCAATTTGAGTGAAAAGCGTTTAAACCCTTTTCAATTTTTTGGTCATTTTTCACTATTATAACAATTATTCTGGAAAAACGGAGCAAGCTAATGATCTGATATTTTGCACATAAGTTATTAGTATAGATCTACATCAAATGGAGTAATAATCTCAAAAAATTATTTCCAGTCCCGTCATGTCACAAAACCTCAGTGGAGTCCCTTTAATAACTGTTTTATTATGGTAGATTTCCCAATAGAACAGATGTATTCCAGAAGTTACTACCTACTTTTCACTTTCACACAACAGACTAGGTTCTTGAATCATGATCACCTGTGAGGATACAAACTATTATAATACTGAATGTTTGTAACGTCTCTTTTCATTGGATAATTGTAACATTTATATACATGTAGTTCTATATACAGGACTGCTGTCGATTTAAGAAAAAATTGTTCTTTTTTCTCTAAATAATGATACTTGCTGTATCATAAGCTAGAAGGGTTTTTGTCACAAAAACAAATGTCTCCTAAATTGTATGGTCACTCATTGAAAGTTTCATTGAAATCCCACCAGTAGTTTGACCTGTGAAGGCCGGACAAGATCATTTTGTGCAGCAAAGTGAATGTGCCAGTGATGTGCATAACTAGGGATGGTACTGATCACTCCTGTAAATTTTGGTTGAAATCCCACCAGTAGTTTGACCTGTAAAGGCCGGACAAGATTTTTCTATTTCTAGCTCTGGCGGCCATTTTGTGCAGTGAAGCAGAATGTGCCAGTGATGTGCACAACCAGGGATGGTACGGATCACTCCTTTAAAGTTTGGTTGAAATCACACCAGTAGTTTGACCTGTGAAGGCCGGACAAGATTTTTCTATTTCTAGCTCTGACGGCCATTTTGTGCAGTGAAGCAGAATGTGCCAGTGATGTGCACAACTAGGGATGGTACTGATCACTTCTGTAAAGTTTGGTTGAAATCCCACCAGTAGTTTGACCTGTGAAGGCCGGACAAGATTTTTCTATTTTTAGCTCTGGTGGCCATTTTGTGCAGCGAAGCAGAATGTGCCAGTGATGTGCACAACTAGGGATGGTACGGATCACTCCTTTAAAGTTTGGTTGAAACCCAACCAGTAGTTTGACCTGTGAAGGCTGGATAAGCTAAATGTGAACGGACGGACAACCAGACGGACAGACGGCAAAGGCAAAAACAATATGTCTCCAAAAATTTTGGGAGACATAGTTCATTATAAATATTTGTAGTAGGTCATATGGCTGTATATAGATGGTTGTTTGCAATATATTTTCAATAGGGCCATATAACCCGATAAAAATCTTTATAACTAATAATATAAGGGAAAACCAGTCAGCACTATCATCTTCAACATAAGTGGACACAAGCTTACATAAATTCATAACAAACACATTTTTAAGCTTAATCCATTTATTTGGTTAAAAAATTTATCCTTTTAATAAAGCAAGTAAATCAACATGATAAAATGATAATGGTAATACCATGATTTTATCATAATTAAAGAATAATGATCATTTTATGCAAGTTAATATATTTCTATAGCTAAATATATAATAATGACAAAGGGCAAAAAGAAGAGCTGTTTGACAGATCATTGCACACAACAATTTTCAGTCCTTGATAGTAAAACAAGGGGATCACACAAATTTCCTAAATTTATCAAGGGAAATAATTCAAGAAAAAAATCATGCTAGAGTTAAAGATCTTGAAAGAAAGAGACCTGGCCCCAAGGTTATAAAACCATTTTCTGAGATCAAGCTCGAATCTCAGGATTTTCATTGGTCAATTTACATTCTGTGCCTGTTTTTGACCAATCAAATACCTGAAATATGAGTTTGAGATTAGAATATTTCTTTATAACCTCGGCCCCAGGTATTATGATTCTGACGACATGTGCAAAGTTCCAAGAAAATATAGTCAGTGACTTTTGAAGGGAAAACTTGCTGGACAAAATCTTACCAGAATTTTTTTATGTTCACAATGGGATAAAATTCAGTCAAAATCATATGTCATGGAGAGTGACCTTTTCAAAATCATCCAGAAAGATCACGTGGAGTAAATATCTTTGGTAGTTAATGAGATATGATGTTTGAAAATACGAAACTTTGAACAATTATCAAATAGCTTTACTGATCTTCAAATAGTCAAACTATTATTACATTTATGAAGTCTATATTTAATACAATGATCTTAAAAGGATAAGCACTGAAATTCGTGGATTCTACAATATAATATTACAAAGTCTAGCTAGGATAAATAGTTTTGTTTCTTGAATGAATAATAGTTTAAATTACAACATTACATTAAAAGTCCAAATGATGAATATTAAACAGTCTTCAGAATTAATAAAACAAGATTTATGTTGTACCAAAACGACCTAAACAATTACACATCAGAGATAAATAATGAAGCATCAGAGATGAATAAAGAAGCATCAGAGAATTGTAGTGAAGCATCAGAGAATTATTGTGAAGCATCAGAAATGAGCATCAGGGAATTAAAGTGAAGCATCAGAAATGAATAATGAAGCATCAGAAAATTATAGTGAAGCATCAACACATCAGAGATAAATAATGAAGCATCAGAGATGAATAAAGAAGCATCAGAGAATTGTAGTGAAGTATAAGAGATTAATAAAGAAGATGAATAATGAAGCATCCAAGATAAACAATTACGCATCAGAACTGAATAATGAATCATCAGAGATGAATAATGAAGCATCAGAGAATGAATAATGAAGCATCAGAGATGAATAAAGAAGATGAATAATGAAGCATCAGAGAATTATAGTGAAGCATCAGAGATGAATAAAGAAGATGAATAATGAAGCATCTGAGATAAACAATTATGCATCAGAGAAAAAATATAAAGCATCAGAGATGAATAATGAAGCATCAGAGAATTATAGTGAAGCATCAGAGATGAATAAAGAAGATGAATAATGAATAATAAAGAATCTATTCTAACTAATTTTCTACATGAATAATGACATATTGATGACTGATACAAAAAAATGTATAATGTAAATGAAGAATTTTTTTAAAATGGCAGTTTGTAAATTGAAATTTGTGGATAAATTTACATATTATATAAACAAAAACTTTGATTTATATTTCAAGATCACAACATCAAATATATTCAATAATTTCAAAAAGAAAAAAAAAACATTTTTCAATATTTGAACTACATGTTCATGTAAATTATTGTATACAACATCATTCATTTATAAAAAGTACCAGTAATATACCTCTTTGGCATGATGTATACTTTCGCCTTTTTTTATAAAACATTGACACAAATATAAACTTACAATACCTTTGTAGTTAATTTTTTTGGGGGAAAAAATCAACAACCCAAGAAAAAACTTTTCTTTATGTAAACCATTACATCAGTAATTGTGTATGAGGACAATAACGATTTTAAAATTTAATCCATTATTTCAAGTCTTGTTAAGTACTAACTCATTAATTACTGCAGTCTGTAGTTTAGACTTCTGTGAGACATCAAAGATGTATCATTTAATTTGGGCTTATTTTAAGGACAAAAGAACTTACATGCACGCCCCTGCACTAGCTATTAAAGTATAAATAACTACTAGTATATTTCAAATATTTACAATACAAAATAATCACAATATTAATAAATTTGGCACAGAGATTCGTTAACAAAGTAAAGTCAAACCTGTGCAAAACAACCTCTTCTCAAACCAATTAAAACATTTAGTGAAAGACATCATTCAAATTCACAGCTTTGATGTGGTAGTGTTGGTAGTTTTCACTCTGGATCATGGCAGTAAGCCCCATTGAATTCGACAGAGCACAGATCAGCCCCCGCATCATTCCTTGGCAGGCTGTCAAGCAGTTTACCAGTGCTAGTTGCCTTCACTTTTGCAAGGGACTGAAACTTCTGCACATACTGTAGCAGAGTTACAGTGCGAATGACTGTAGAAAAGATTTCATGATCAATCCCAAAGTAAGTGAGCTGCGCCCTCCGGGAATCGAACACCCAATTTACAGTCAAACGCTCTACCTATTGAGCTAACTGGATGCCTATACACTGCTTTGATCTATCAATTAATGACCGAAATGACCTCTTTTATAAGTTACATCGGTCACATGTCTATTAAAAGCTTTAATATTCAAACCACTGGTCTTTTAGACAGGTTTGACTGTACTGAGATGTTTAATAGATAAAGCCCTGTCTGCCTTTTACCCACCTTTACCAATATTTGGGACAAGATAGGGAAGACAGTTAGGGCACAAAAGCGTCATGGACAATTATAAGCTAATAATGGTAACCCCCAAATTGTCAAATCTAATATATAACGAATTTATAAAATGGAGAATGACTAATAATATTACAACATCTCTATCTTTATAAAATTTCTATATAATGGCAATATACAATGATATATAAAAAAAAATTGACTGTAAGTATTCCATACTCGGGGCCAGGCAAAATCTGACTTGCTTGTCTGTTTTGTCTGAAACTTTTCTTTACTTGTCCATTTGATATTTTAAGAGTAAATTCTTGGAAAAATATCACTTGTCTGTACAAGCTCTGGGACAACCTATACACGCAAATAATTTTACCGCCCCTGAATTCTCATCTATTTAATTGTCATTACAGATTACATAAAATCTAAAATTAGAGTATATACAATACACTGAGTATAAACAATTCACTGAAATATATATACAACTATCTAAAAATCTAGCTACGTATATTATATGTACACAATATTCTATCACAAAGCAGCACATTTAACTATGCCTTGAACAAGTCAGACTGAAAAATAAAGATCTACTTATATTAGTAAAATAATTTTCTTTAGTTACCAATATGTCTGTTTATCAAGCATCAATATCAAAATACACAACAATTCATAATACATGTGTCTAGGTTTAACACTGTAGTCAATGAATATAGATCTAAAATTTCGATGTTACCAGCAATATTATAATCTTTAGGCCATATTTTGTAGTCTCATCAATAAGGTAATAATACCAGCTTTACACCATACTTTATCATAACATCAATTTATTAAAAATACCAGTTAGTCTTAGGCTATATTCATTTTATAACATCAACTATATGTACTTAAAGATAGCTTTAGGCTATATTCTTGTTATTCCATCAACTGCATATAGTTACAGATTTAAGCTTTAGGCCATATTCTTTAAAAAATGATCTCAAGGTCATAAAATGAAATCATATTAAACAAGATCTTTAAGCAATTTTCTAATATATACAACAAAATATTAATACTTTATTTTTAAACCTATATTCTGGAAAACACCGTTAACATAATAACATGTTTAGGCCATATACATGTACTGTATTCTGATTGCAAAAGATGGCAATGCATTTAAAGCAGTTTAATTAATTCCTGACAAAATTCGAAATGTTTGAAAGCATCTTGCATAATGTCATAGTATAAATATTTCCCAGCATTCCCTGAAACAAAGAGACCTACGACATGTTATTGATATGCTGTAACAGAACGTGAACCTGTACATGTAAATCAATGGCAAGTAGATACATGTTGATGATTTTCAACTAGTTTGTTGTTTGAAACTTTTTTGCAGTATACAGATCTAAGTTATAAGCTTAAAAATACTACAGCTTAATAAAAACTACTATACAAATTATCTACTTATAAATTCAAAAACCAGAAATGTGTCCAAAGGAATCTTATGCCACCACTTAGTAACTATGTCTGTCACATATTGCTTAATCATATTTCAAGGTCAAGTATAATTTATATAAAAGTATTTCATATAAAATGTCACAGTGACCATGACCTAATAACCTCAAAACAAATTGGAATCATTTACTTACCATGGCCAATTTTCTTGTGCATTTTGTCAAACCACATCAAAATATTTCTTAAGTAATTGATTGAATTCTCACTGTGACCTTGACCTTTAACCTCAAAATAAATAGGGATTATCTACTGGACATGAGCAATGTCCCTCCTTATTTACATATGACTGGATTATTCCATTTCAATGTACTGATTGAACAAGGACTTTTACAGTGTAACTGTGACCTTAACCTTTGACCTTATGACCTCAAAATCAATAAAAGTCATCTAATGAACATGTGCAATGTCTCTACTTAGTTGCATAAGACTGGCCAACTTCTTTTGAACAAAGAATTAAGTGTCACACTGACCTTGACTTTTGACCTAATGACCTAAAAATGTTAAAGGGTCATCTACTGGCCACAAGTAATATCCCTACAGAGTTCACTTCTTCTCAAATTACTGACCTGACAAGGATAATCAGACTTACATACAGCTGGACCATCCAATCACTGTTTGCTCCCCTTTTTTTAAAATGGGGCATAAAAAAATGAATAATCTAAAGACTTTAACAAAAATAAAATTAAAGACACTTGTTATCATGTTACACACATACATGTATATATATTTACTGTTTTAAATGGATGCAGGTTTGTTTATATCATGTTACATTTCTCAGAATATTTTTGATCTATGATTTCATGGAGGACTAGAAAAAGAAATAACTTAACAAGTTGGAAATATAAACCAAACTTCAAATATATATATTTGTTACATAGCTAGTAATGTAAATTACTTTCCTCAAAATATCTTCTTAACCTACACTCAATAATTATTATTACATAGTTAATTATATTGAATGAGCACCTAATTTGCATGAAATACTTTCAAAAATTAAAACATAATACATGTACATGTATATGTATAAAGAAACACTAAACATACAGTACTTCATGGTATATAACAAAATATACAAGCTCACAGATTTACAGAACATTATCATACTGACCTAATAGCATTTCTAGGATTTCTGATGATATTAAAAAAATACATCCTGATTTTGTCACATTATTCCTTTTAACTTGAATTACTTGATTTAAATGGATTTAAGCTACAATGGCACAAATGGATAAAGAGTAAAATCTGATATATATATATATACCTCATCTGATTTATATACTGTACAGCCCTAATATGTTATGTTAGTGAGTATCATTCTGTAATGTCACATGGCAACATCACTGTCTGTCCAATAAAAATACCAAATATCCCCCACACCCATAACGTGTGTACTTGTGTCTTCGTTTTAGTTTTTAGTTGTTATGTTTGATATGGTATTTTGATCTTTTTTTCATGTAACGAAATATGTATTACATCCCACTAATAGTGATAGAGCAATATCTTTACCAGTGACAAGATAATGTCAACCTTTACTGATGCACATGGCTTGACATCATGTGTCTCGGTTGAACATCTCTTGTTTTCTGTTGCCAGAACTTGTCTCTCACCCTTAGTGGAATGCAATATTTATATCTTGTTAAAAAAAACAATGCAGAGCAAATTTTCATCACCCCGCCCCACCCCCATTAAAAGTGAATGGACAGATAACATTAAGTGAGAGAGAAATGTATGCTTGACATTATTAAATGAAAAATAAAATTGAATGAGCATAATAAAGGGAATGTTTTAGACATGAAAAGAAAATAAGATGGAAAATTTGGAATGGTTAAGGTAGTAAAGTTTGTATCTTATCTCATCATTTTTGTTCACATGTACATGTATTTTAATATGACAAATTATCCAATGTTGATTAAAAATTGGTAAATTTAGCAACAAAAAATAACTTGTCAAAATGTTCACATTGTAATCAGAAATGTAGGAAATCAGCAAAAAAAGATCTGTTAATTGGCTTAATACAAGCAAAGATAAGCATTTAGTGTTACTTTGGGAAGAAATGAAACTGTTGTAAAAAAAAAGAGGTAATTGCCCTATAAAGGTCTGTTCCTTGAGATTGCAATGTATCTGAAGGGCTGGATATAAACAAAGTTATAACTTATTGTTATAATTATGTCCACCGAGATCAGAAAATATAATGTTTTAATATATGCATCTGTAAACACAATCTCAGATACATGTACCACTATAATCTAAAATTGCTTAGCTACAACAATACACTATATCCATTATATCCTAACAGTTTCTACATCTCTATTAACATATCTGAATGAACTATTTAACAAGTACATGTATGTAAGTATAAGAAAACAGTCAGTATAAAATGTTGTATATTGCACAATGGTTAATTTCTTCCTTTTGACAAAATTATTTTCATTGGTCATGGAAAAAAACATGACAGTGGAAATGAAGTCCTAATACAATGTATTTGAAATTAGATCTTACTTTAAATGTAATGCATTGTGTAATCATTAGTTAGTGGACACTTTGTAACAATTGAATAATTACCTTACTGCAAAAAGAACACACCTGGTCTAACATAAGGTGAATTCCAATAACAACCAAATTACAAACAACAACAAAAATGTAAAACTTTAAAATTTGAATATTCACCCACATCATTTAAAAGTAACAAAAAACTAAATACTTGTACAACAAAAATGCAATATTCTGTAACAAGCAATATATTGAAGTTTACCTTTATTCTACTGACATAATATACTTTTTTCTTCTTAAAATCTCTAATAGTAAAATGATCTACTTTAACCTGTTGTCTTTGTCATCAGTAAAGAGCCTTGCAGTATGATCAGGCCCTATAATGTTGGCCAACTTTAAAATTTCATCTTGATTTACCTAAATTTAATAATAGACAGTTCCAAAATTGAAAGCTGGAAGAGACCATTTAAGAAATTCAGCAGGTTAATGGTTAAAAAATAGTTGAGCAGCAGACGACAAATAATCCTGTAAGACTACAAACAATCTAGTAAGACTGGTCATGGTTATACTGGCTTGTAAGTGACCATGATTTTCGTAGATGCCAAATGTAAGTTAGAAACAGATTGTAGGTGGTTATAGTTAATTTATTACATGATTAATCACACAAGCACTACCCTGATATTGTTTGTAATTTCATAAAAAATGTCTACATTGTACCAATGATTCTGATTGTCAAAAATAGTCAAAAATCAAGCTATGAAAATACTAATTATTATATGAAATCATCTACATATTTACAACCTGACCAACTTAATGTCTTAATTACCTGATACATGTAATTTGAATAAAATAACTATAAAACAAAATACAGTACATTCATGAATCTCTATCCATGATTATCTAGACTCTTCTGATTTTTCAAACTATCCAATGTTAGATATAGGGGAAGACATAATCTACAAAATATGTGTCTTAACATTCCAAGTTATTTATTATAACCATATAAATTATTAGAATAAGCTTGTGACACATCGGTATCTTTCTTCAAAAACTCCGGAGCAAATTGCTTAACATGTCCTCCAGGGCAGAGAGGTGGAGCATCCTCACTACAGGCTCCACCCATATCATGATCATGCCCCGCCTCCTCATGTGTTGTGACTGTGTCATAGATGTTCTCTTTCACACAAGCAACTACAACAGGTCTGTTAATGTCTTTACAGGGGGGTAACTCTACACACTTGCCACCAACTGCAACCTCATCTATATCAACATACCTTAAAAACAACCATAATTAATAAACATAAATTACTTGAAGAAACAAGCATTTAATTTAAATGTTATTACATGTAATTTTTTGAAGGAAAAAAAACGTAATTCATAAAATACTAAAGGTTATAGTTATCAGCAAAGAAATATATCAGAGGAAATAAATAAGAAATATAGATACATCCTTTTCATTAGCTTTTCTTAAAATTTCCTTCAATCATAACACCACTTTATTTTAAAAGGTAACTATGGCAACACATACTTATGATCATCTTCATCATCAGACGTACAATCTCCTGCAGCAGCAGCAGATAAAGTCAATGTATTTGTGTCCTTGACCTTTCGTTGTGTTTCATGAACAGGTGCCGCAGTGTACAATACATTATTGAATCCAACATTTAATGACTCTTCATACCTTTTTCTGTATTTTCTATAAGTTTTGAAAGGAATAAATAAAAGAAAAATAAGAATTTTTATGTGTAAAAGGTCATGACATATAAGGATATGGACACACTCTCAAATCTGTTCCTGGAACCAACCCCTACTAAGCAATGGGTATAAAGTTTCTTTGTCAAGGACACAAGGGCTTGCCCCTGACAGGGTTTGAACCCACACAGCATTGTGAACATTCCTTTTGTACAATTTTTTTTATTTCAAGCATGTATAAAGCATCACCATTTGTACAGAAATTAAAGCCAAAAATTCAAGGACTTTTAAGGATCATTTTTAAGGCAAAGATTGAATTAAGGTCTTTTTGATGAAATGTAAAGATTAATTTAGGCCTAAAGAACCATGTGAATCAGGTAGAAGCAGACCGGCTGGTTTTTTTATCATCATACATCATCTATTAAGCCTTACACCTCTTAATTTGCATCATGGATATGCCTTACCTGTTTGTATAATGGACATGCCCTGCTTTGAAATTGGTATAACAGAATTTTCAAGTAAAAACTAAAAATATCAATAAATATTTTTCAAATTTTGAAAACACCTTCCATTAGTACTTCTAGCAGTAGTCTTTAACAAAGGTATAACTGATAATTAAATATCCTACCTTCTACAAAAGAAAGTACCAACAGCAAGTCCAACAATGAACACAAGAACAAATCCTACCACAAGTCCAACTAAAATTAGAAAGGGTAGAAAAAACATTTAATATTGAATTTTCCCCAATTCATCTCATTAAATTTTTATCATGATCATGTCCTTCTTTGAAGTCTTTGAGGCTAATATCATCAAATGAAATAATGTTTATATAATCTTTTCAATTTGGATGGTCTTTATTGAAGATCCTTGATGGCACTATATCATCTTATCTATTTAAAGTTTTCACTGACAGCAATTTGGATGGTCTATATTACATGTACATCAAGGATTGTTGGTGGTAATATGATATCTTAGTCTTCTTTTTATGTGCTGGTGTTCATGTAATATGATTCATTTACTTCAGATGCAAGACATTTCTTTCAGATCAGTAACAACCTTTAGGCATTAACCCTATGTAATGTCTTGTTAAAATGGGTATACAATATTGTTTTACACAAGAACCTTAATTAAGCTAATGTTGCAAAACAACAATGAACCTGAAACTTTTTATAATTTTAGCTAATGACATGCTTCAAAAACAGATCATCTACCTAGACTTCACAAATTTGTTTCAAGATAAATATCTCAAAATTTAAAATCATTAGTTCATTAATGAAACTGTCACAGGGTGAGAAAAATGTGCACCCTGATTGTGACTCAAACCCAGGACCCTCAGAGTACCATTCCACCGCTCTACCCACTGAGCTATCTGGCTGCTTAACACATCTTCTCCCCTATATAGTGAACAGTTCTGAACCGTGATGAAAAATTGACTAAAATGTTACCTGTGTTAAGATTTGACTCTTCTTTTGACAATCTCTGACTTTCAACATTGATCATTTTGCCTGTAAAAAACAACACAGCAAATTATAAATAATACACAGCCCAAAATACATACATGCACCCGTCTAACGTGTCTCCAACAAACAACCAACATAAATATATTTCTTTCATTTAGCAAATGCAAATGAGCTGAATCAATGTCAAGATTAGACTAAAACAAATCAATTATTCTCATTGCTAACAAGATTTGGCCAATACAAATTATAGGGATCTTACACCAGCTGCGGGTACAGACCGGAAATATCTAACTGAAAGGTAACTGATTACGTCGGTAACAAGGCTCTGCCAAATTTCCACTAAACAGTTTAGTGAGTTACAAATTAATAATATTTTGAAAAGAAATTTCTTAAACTAATATTTTCATTTATCACACACCCGTGCCGATTTTGCGACTCCGTAAATATGGTATTGCATGGCCGTGCATATATTTTGACGTGACGTCATTAACGTAATACAAACATAGTGTAAAGACGCGCTAAATGTTAGCGTTATACTATAGGCGCGTCAATGAAAAATGACTCTTATTTCACTTTAAATGGTCTTATTTTGGGTATGTGATAAATAGAATATTAAATTCGTGTAAGTTCATTACTGAATTTATTGCACTCGTTGAATAAAATAATATTATGCTCGCCAGAGGCTCCTAGAGGCTCGCATAATATAATTTTATTCAACTCGTGCAATAAATTCTGTATTGAACTTACACTCATTCAATATCCTCTATTTAACACTTTTTTCTTATAGCAGCATATGGTTTTACAACATCACTAATAAAGGCAAGATGACGTCATCCTAAGAACGCAATTCATTTATAAAAGGCGCGTGGGAACAACATCATTTTAAACATGCGACTAGTCTTACAAGGAGAATGTTAGATTAGACAAGTTTTTCTAGCATCGGTGTAAACAGTACATAATTCTGTCTGATATGCAATAATACTTTTGTGCCTTGACGCAGTGAAAATCAGTTATAAAAACATATGTCCAATACATTACAAACAAGATATGTTTGTAAAACATGTATGCCTCCTATCGGCAGTCAATTAGTCATGTGATCAGGTTATTATGCATGACTTCTGACCCAGTGAACAAACAATTAATAAGGGTTATCTAGTATCTACAGGTCATGACTAGTCACAAGGTAATAATTATTGTGACCCCATAGGTTGTGTGCAGCAATTTAAGTTATTATAAATCTTACAAATAATATATGCATAAATTTTATGAATCATGTAGGCCTCATTAATGACAGCCAAGTGACATATTACATAAGACCTTCAAATGTGTATACCCAAAGCATTTTTAGTTAAATATAAAAATATCAACCAAGGCAACTTGAGTTGTTGAGTTATTGGTAACAAACCGTCATTAAGTACAAGGTCAATATGACATTGACCCCTTGACCCCAAAATCAATAGGGGTCATCTACTGGTCATGACCAATCATCATACCAAGTTTGAAGTTCCTAGGCCTAAGTATTCAACGTGACCTTGACCTTTGACCCTTGATCCCAAAATCAATAGGGGTCATCTGCTGGTCATGACCAATCATCATACCAAGTTTGAAGTTTCTAGGCTTAAGCATTCTAAAGTTATTGATTGGAAACTGTTTTCACCTACAAGGTCAATGTGACCCTGACATTTGACCCCTAAATCAATAGGGGTCATCTGCTGGTCATTAAAAATCATCATACCAAGTTTGAATTTCCTAGGCCTAAGCGTTGTTTAGTTATTGATCGGAAACAGTTTTTACCTACAAGGTAAATGTGACCTTGACCTTTGACCCCTTGACCCCAAAATCAATAGGTGTCATCTGCTGGTCATGACCAATCACCATACCAAGCTTTGAGTTCCTAGGCCTAAGCGTTCTCTAGTTATTGATCAGAAACCATTTTTACCTACAAGGTCAATGTGACCTTGACCTTTGACCCCTTGACCTCAAAATCAATAGGGGTTGTCTGCTGGTCATGACCAATCATCATACCAAGTTTGAAGTTCCTAGGCCTAAGCGTTTTTTAGTTATTGATCAGAAACCATTTTTACCTACAAGGTAAATGTGACCTGACCTTTGACCCCTTGACCCCGAAATCAATAGAGGTCATCTGCTCGTCATGACCAATCACCATACCAAGTTTGAAGTTCCTAGGCCTAAGCGTTCTTTAGTTATTGATCGGAAACTGTTTATACTTACAAGGTCAATGTGACCTTGACCTTTGACCCCAAATTCAATAGGGGTCATCTGCTGGTCATGACCAATCACCATACCAAGTTTGAAGTTCCTAGGCCTAAGTGTTCTTTAGTTATTGATTGGAAACCGTTTTTACTTACAAGGTCAATGTGACCTTGACCTTTGACCCCTTGACCCCAAAATCAATAGGGGTCATCTGCTGGTCATAACCAATCACCATACCAAGCTTTGAGTTCCTAGGCCTAAGCGTTCTTTAGTTATTGATCGGAAGCCGTTTTTACCTACAAGGTGAATGTTACCTTGATCTTTGACCCCTTGACCCCAAAATCAATAGGGGTCATCTTCTGGTCATGACCAATCACCATACCAAGTTTGAAGTTCCTAGGCCTAAGCGTTGTTTAGTTATTGATCGAAAACCGTTTTTACTTACAAGGTCAATGTGACCTTGACCTTTTGAACTAAAATCAATAGAGGTCATCTGCTGGTCATGACCAATCACCATACCAAGTTTGAAGTTCCTAGGCCTAAGCGTTCTTTAGTTATCACTTGGAAACCATTTGGTCTACGGACCGACGGACCGACAGGTGCAAAGCAATATACCCCCTCTTCTTTGAAGTGGGGGCATAATTACTTATCTAATGCTTTCAAGATTCGGTCAATGCAATTTGATATATCGAATGCCAACAATATTTGGCCAATACAAATTTATGTAGTGATGAACCATTAAAATAATACACAAGAAAAGCATTGATGCAAAGCATCAAAGGGCGTCCAAGCAAGAAATGCAGCAAGTGTAGATGAACTAGTAGATATATGATGACAGGATATTCTTATAAACTTTTCAATGGTTCATTGGTTTTTACCAGAATTGTACATCACTTATGAATGAACGGACGAAAGACATTGTTCATTACTTATAACTTTGATTGGCATGCTAGAAATTAGAATATTACTTGTTATTTCTTTATGATCGTGGTTATTAATAGCAACGGACATACATGTATACAATCATTTATAATCTATATGTGTAAAGTATGATCAGCACCACACTTGTGTAATTGTCCCTTATTATTTTATCGCTATGAGCGAAGACCCCCTCTTAAGGTATCTGTTCACACTTAGTAACAATATGACATTTGTTATATTACCATGTTGATCATGTTGAGCATAATTGTTTATTATACAATAATTGTAATATTTATTTTAATAAAAAATACAGATTTTATGAATATTGTTTTCTTTTTTTGTTTTATGCGCTATTTTAATACTGAGTTTTTACGTTTACTACTGTTTTAAGAATTCAATTGTCATATTGACCGACGATTATAATTAAGTCAAAACTTAACTGGAAAAAGTCAGTAAACTATGGTTAATCTTTCAATATATAATATTGTTTATTCTTAAACCATACTGGTTCGGGAGATAACTCCGACACTAAATCACATATTTTTTGCAATATTTTAATTATCTTCCAGTATATTTTAAATATTGAACCACCTAAACAAAGTTCAGTTCAAAGATTTTACATTACACCACAAAAACTATGTATGAAAATGGAATCTGTACTTCTTTAAGGTCTTGAATGAGGTATGCAAAACATGGTCTTTTTAAACCCACAACAGTAGATAAAGTCGACACTTAAAATTTTAAGTAAAAAATGACTGGAAAATCAGCATCAATAATTTATTTTTACATCTTATATGGTTTATCTATTTTTTGTAAATATTTAAACAATTTTTCAAAAATCTTTCCCAAGTCAGTGGCCTGTGGTCAATACATTTCTAACTACCTTACTGTAATTTAGTAAAAAGAACGTTTTGAAGCAGTTTTTGCCTACAAAAAGTTTAGGTTATTTGAAAAACATTAAAAAGTCTACCAAATTATAACAAAACTTCACATTCTGTCCTGTTCCTATACTGTTAGGTGATCATGTGCTTATTTGTTGAAAAACAAAGCAAAAACAATTATATTTATGAAGTGTCGGGGTTATCTATGCGTCGGAGTTATCTCTCCGACCAGTATACATGTACATTTGTATTTTTCTTTATCATTTTTTAAATTATCAATCAATTGAATTATTCATAAAATCTGATTTGTAACTTTTTTGTACTTGATTTGTAATAATTCCTCGGCATCTTTACTAAACACGAATAACAAATGAAACAAGAGCCGGTTGAACCGGGTGATGCTCCCCGAATAGGTTTTGGACACAGGAAGGTATACCTCTTGTTGTGTCACAGTTATGTCACAGACAAAGTTCAAAGTGTAACAAGAGCCACCGCCGGGCGGGGGCAACGCTCGACTTTTTACTTTTTCTAAACGCAAACATAGAAAGGTTTGAACATATATTGATGTTTCCTTTTTATAAATTTAGTTGGTCTGTCTTGACACATTAGTTTTGTTTATATATTTTGTATATATATGAATAGAAACATTAAGCATATTTCTAGAAATAGCAACAGTACGCAATTTCTAAAAATAGCAACAATGACGCAATTTCTAAAAATAGCAACAATGACGCAATTTCTAAAAATAGAAAAAATGACGCAATTTCTAAAAATAGAAAAAAAATGACGCAATTTCTAAAAATAGACAAAAAAATGACGCAATTACTAAAAATAGCAACAATGACACAATTTCTAAAAATAGAAAAAAATGACGCAATTTCTAAAAATAGAAAAAAATGACGCAATTACTAAAAATAGCAACAATGACGCAATTTCTAAAAATAGAGAAAAAAATGACGCAATTTCTAAAAATAGAACAAAAATGACGCAATTTCTAAAAATAGCAACAATGACACAATTTCTAAAAATAGAAAAAATGACGCAATTTCTAAAAATAGGAAAAAATGACGCAAATTCTAAAAATAGCAACAATGACGCAATTTCTAAAAATAGAAAAACATGACGCAATTTCTAAAAATAGAAAAAATGACGCAATTTCTAAAAATAGAAAAACATGACGCAATTTCTAAAAATAGAAAAAAAAATGAAGCATTTTCTAAAAATAGAAAAAAATGACGCAATTTCTAAAAATAGAAAAACATGACGCAATTTCTAAAAATAGGAAAACATGACGCAATTTCTAAAAATAGAAAAAAAATGAAGCAATTTCTAAAAATAGAAAAACATGATGCAATTTCTAAAAATAGAAAAAAATGACGCAATTTCTAAAAATAGAAAAACATGACGCAATTTCTAAAAATAGAACAAAAATGACGCAATTTCTAAAAATAGAAAAACATGACGCAATTTCTAAAAATAGAAACAATGACGCAATTTCTAAAAATAGAAACAATGACGCAATTTCTAAAAATAGAAAAAAATGACGCAATTTCTAAAAATAGCAACAATGACGCGATTTCTAAAAATAGAAAAAAAAATGACGCAAATTCTAAATATAGCAACAATGACGCAATTTCTAAAAATAGAAAAAATGACGCAATTTCTAAAAATAGAAAAAAATGACGCAATTTCTAAAAATAGCTACAATGACGCGATTTCTAAAAATAGAAAAAAAAATGACGCAAATTCTAAATATAGCAACAATGACGCAATTTCTAAAAATAGAAAAAATGACGCAATTTCTAAAATAGAAAAACATGACGCAATTATATTCATATGTATATATATATATATATATATATATATATATATATAGATATATATTTGATATATATATATTTGATATATATATATATATCTATATATGTATATATATATATATATATATATATATACATGCATATATATATATATATATATATATATATATATATATACCTGCATATATGTATATATATACACACACACATTTATATATATATTTATATATAATACATATACTATACATACACACACACACCGATAAATGCACAATCTGAGAAAATTCAGTAATATAACCTTCAAGGTCAAGGTCATTAAAGAGCCCAAGCAAATTGGGTTTGATAAAACAACAAGGTCTGGTCCTTAAGAATGTTCTGTTATAATATGAAGTTTATCCCTTCAAAAATAGCAAAGTTACAGTCAGTTACTGCCAAAACAATGAAAATTTCAATAATTTGACCTTCAAAGGCAATGTCATTAATGAGTGAAGGTCAAGGTCTTTGGGTATATTTTTAACAGTTATCTTTGAAGATTATTATGTTCAAGTTTGAAGACAATCCATTCAAAAATAACAAAGTTACAGCCAATAATAGCCAAAAAAAATGAAAAATTTCAATAATTTGACCTTCAAAGTCAAGGTCATTGATGAGTGAATGTCAAGGTCTGACTGGTTATTTTTAAGGGATATCCTTGAAGATTATTATGTTCAAGTTTGAAGACAATCCATTTAAAAATAACAAAGTAACAGCCAATAACAGCATGAACAAGCAAAAATTGGACTTTTAACCTTGAAGGTCAAGGTCATTTATGGATGAAGGTCAAGGTTAGTGTGGTCTACTGAAAGGTCTTGTCCCAAGGGTTGTTTTGGCCAAGTATGAAGACAATACACCAAGAAATAAAAAGGTTATGATCCAGGTACAAGTTTTCGGACGGCAACGGCAACGGAGACGGCAACGGCAACGCCGACCTGACTATAACAATACCTCTACTTTTTTTTCAAAAAAAAAAAAAAAGTCGAGCTAAAAACAACCCAAATATTGTGTACGACACATTGTCTCAATATGGTGATCATTTTTGTGAAATAGTTGTAAAATCCGACTTCAAATAACGAAGTTATGCGCCTGACATTATTTTGCTGCAAGGTCATGCTGTTACCTTGACCTTCAAGGTAGTTACCCTAATGTTGCATGCGACACGTCCATTCAATATGGTGATCATCTCTGTGAAATAGTTGTTAAATCCGACTTCCAGTAACAAAGTTATGGGCCGGACACGATTTTGCTGCAAGGTCATACCGTGACCTTGACCTTGAAGGTAGCGACCCAAATGTTGCGCGCGACACAATGTCTCATTGTGGTGATCATTTCTGTGAAATAGTTTAAAAATCTGACTTCAAATAAGGAAGTTATGTGCCGGACACAATTTTGCTGCAAGGTCATGCTGTGACCTTGACCTTCAAGGTAACGAGCCAAATGTTGCGCACGACACGCCATTTTAATATGGTGATCATTTCTGTGAAATACTTTTTAAATCCAACTTCAAATAGCGAAGTCATGGGCCGGACACAATTTTGCTGCAAGGTCATGCTGTGACCTTGACCTTCAAGGAAGCGACCCACATGTTGCGCGCGACACATTGTCTCAATATGGTGATCATTTCTGTGGAATATTTTTTAAATTTGACTTCAAATAACAAAGTTATGGACCGGACACGATTTTGCTGCAAGGTCATGCTGTGACCTTGACCTTCAAGGTAGCGACCCAAATGTTGCACGCGACACGTCGTCTCAATATGGTGATCATTTCTGTGAAATATTTTTAAAATCCAACTTCAAGTAACAAAGTTATGGACCGGTCACGATTTTGCTGCAAGGTGATAAATAAAAATACCCCGAAGAGCGTGATTTATTGACGGAAAAGGTGATTTCAGTTGAAAATGTTTGCATTGCGAAATTCTCCAGTTCGCTATTCATTGTACATATCGTGACTAATTAATAATCAAGCACCCTCATACCGATCGGAATGATCGGCTTTTATTATGAACAACTATAAAAGGCTCGAGAAGTTGCTGTCGCCCTTTCACAAAATCTGATTTCATTACATAAAAGGCGCCGCGCTTCGGCGCGGACGCCAAAAATTAATCAATTTTAGCAAATCCTACAGTGTCCTCACAAATAAACAAATAAAGCTTGTAATGTTAAAATGTATGGAATGTAGAGTGATTTTTTTACTGCTTTATGTATGTACTATTACAAATGATTAAAAATATGTTATATACAAAATAATGTAATTTCTACAAGTTAATTTACCAGGACCAATCCAAATAGAATCGTTAGACACAGTTGAAGGCTCAACATCAGATACAGTTGTTAACACTTTTATCATATTTCCGACAGTTATTTCAGCAGTCGGTAGTAATTTTGTTACAGTGATAGGTTCTGTTGTTGTTGTTGTTGCTTTTCTTGTAGTAGAAGTTGTTGTTGTTGTTTTTATTGTCGTAGAAGTTGTTGTTGTTGGAGGTGGTGGGAGCAAATCTGGAAAAATATCAAACTTTAAAAAAATCGAATTTCCCACACATGGTTATATTATTTTATAATAACATATTTAACTCTCTACCAGCTGAATTTTTAAATGTATTTGTCCAGTATCCTTTTTGGAAGAGGCCATAATTAATTCTTTTTGGAAGAGGCCATTATCAATTCTTTTTGGAAGAGGTCATTATCAATTCTTTTTGGAAGAAGCCATTATCAATTCTTTTTAGAAGAGGCCATTATTAATTCTTTTTGGAAGAGGCTGTTATCAATTCTTTTTGGAAGAGGTCATTATCAATTCTTTTTGGAAGAGGTCATTATCAATTCTTTTTGGAAGAGGCTGTTATCAATTCTGTTTGGAAGAGGCCATTATCAATTCTTTTTGGTAGAGGCCATTATCAATTCTTTTTGGTAGAGGCCATTATCAATTCTTTTTGGAAGAGGCCATTATCAATTCTTTTTGGAAGAGGCAATTATCAATTCTTTTAAGAAGAGGCCATTATCAATTCTTTTTGGTAGAGGCCATTATCAATTCTTTTTGGAGGAGGCCATTATCAATTCTTTTTGGAAGAGGCCATTATCAATTCTTTTTGGAAGAGGCCATTATCAATTCTTTTAAGAAGAGGCCATTATCAATTCTTTTTGATAGAGGCCATTATCAATTCTTTTTGGAAGAGGCCATTATCAATTCTTTTTGGAAGAGGCCATTATCAATTCTTTTTGGTAGAGGCCATTTTCAATTCTTTTTGGAAGAGGCCATTATCAATTCTGGGGATATCAAGATAATGAAGTTTGTCAGCCAACAGTATAGAACCTGGTCAGACTTCAATGATGTGCAGGCTGCCTGGTTCTTAACTGGTGGCAAAAGCAAAATGATATAATTTCCATACAAGCAGGGTAAATGGTTAACAAAACTCAGTATCTAAATTTGTTTTGATGCTGTATCTTAATTTCAAAGGTAAAAATGCTTCCAAAATAGGAAATCCATATAAATAAAAGAGAACAACCACCAACATCTAAATAACTTCTCATTCACAGTTTTAACCTACTTGTGATAAATCACATTGTCACCTTAGTGCAGTAAACAGTTAACTCCTATTACATTATATAAGGAGTTAATCTATTACTGCACTCAGGTGACAATATCAATATATATATAACTTCCTTCCTGATTTGTTTTTGTTGTTGGTGAAACATGTTTATATGAACTTTGGATGCTAACAATGAATACAAAGAGTATTCAGTGCAAAGATCATTTTAGGATATGTGGAGCAGGTTACAAGATCCTCTATGTCTACTTATTTTAACCTCTTTTTCTAAACAGAAATTTGAAAACCAAATATGATATCTTTATTTTTTTTTCCAAACAAATGAACACAATAGAAACAAGATGGCTACCAATCACGTTGCATCACACTCACAAGAATAAAATTATTTAGACATATGTTCAATGTACGATGGTGTTCACACATATTATTTTTAGCAGATAGTCCTTATGAATCTTACAGACCAATTTTAGTAAAAGTAATCTTACAGACCAATTTTAGTAAAAGTAATTTAAATGGTTGCTAAATTGTTTAAAAATTCTGAATAATCTTAATGCAAGCAGCTCCCAGGGTCTAATGTCTCAAATATAAGGAGAATTTAGGACTTTGCAATAAAAGAGTCAGTTAAATGTATTGTATTGCATGATATTGTATTACATTAGTATAATATATAGCATTGTATTGCATGATATTATATCTCATTTTATCACACATCCGTGCCACTTTTACAACAGCGTAATGGTATTGCACGGCCGTGCATATATTTTGATTAGACGTCATTGCGTTATACAAGCATAATAAGTGAGTTAGTCTACAGACACACTAAATGTAAGCGTTACACTATAGGCCCCTCAATGGAAATGATTCATTTTCACTTTAAACGGTCTTTATTTTTGGTATATGATAAATTGAATATTATATTTGTGTAAGTTCAATATTGAATTTATTGAACAAGTTGAATAAAATAATATTATGCTCACACAATATAATTTTATTCAACTTGTTGAATAAATTCAATATTGAAATTACACTCATTTAATATTCTCTGTGTATTACTTTGTATTCTATTGTACAGACCAAAGGACCCTAGATTACACTATAAATCTGGTGATCTAAAAATTAAAATATTTCATATTACTGATACAGTAAATATTTATTCTTTACCAGGAGTATTTGTACTTAAATTGCTGAATGCTTGCCATCACTCAGTCATATTTTCATACACATTTATGTTGATATTTACGGTAGTGTTGATGGATGGTCGGGTCAGATTGTACATGAACCTTGTCATATAACGATGACTTATATCTCTATACTCTGTACTGCTACTGTGATACCAAAAAACTTATATTTTATACCGCTTTCTTGATTCATAATAAGCCTTTTTCAGATCTCTTTCTTTTCGTGAAAATTTTTGTTATTCTGTATTGATTTACACATCTAAGAAATGTTAAGTATATTTATACTTACTAAACTGACAAGCATAGCCGTACTCATACATAGACGAGCTACACAGATAATCATGCCATTTGTAACCTTCATCTTTCCTCAGGCAAGCACAATCTTCATGGCACATAAATTTTAGTAGAAAACAGCTAGGCTGTCCTCTGTCCCAATTCTGAAACCCTGACTTTGTCCTTTCACCTTTTTAAGTACAAAGATATACAATTTAAGTTTTGAATGAAGGCAACTTGGATAAACCTTATTCTAAATTTCATGTTTATTTTCACTCAGTCACATACAGGTCTTGAAGCAAAAAAATGACTCTTCAGGATGTACATAAAATCCCTCTGTGAGATAACTGGGGCTGTGCCTTATAAAACAATGCACCTTATAAGTGGGTAATACTAGATACAGTAGATGACTATTGGTAATTAAAAAAATTGTGTATATGGCTACATGTACATGTATGTTTCTCCTTTCTATTTCAAAACAGGAAAATGTTTGGTTGGATTTTATGTCCTCCCAACACAGTAAAGGTCATGTGGCGACTTTCAATATCTAATGGTGAAGGTACTTTAGGTACCTCTCTTCGCATTATTTCAGGCTCGAACCAGCATCTGAGTAGAACCCCTGATGTTTAGTACACTAGCTGGACAGCTTTCTCACATGAAGGAACCCATTGCCAGGATTCAAACAAACAGTGGTGAAGGAAAGTGACTGCATATCAAAGACTTTAACCACTAGGCAACCATTAAATGCAGGTTTTCTCAAAGTTTGCAAAGGAAATTAATCCAGGCAAAGTAAATAGTTATGGGTCTAAAACAGTGACCAACAATAATAAACTAGAAGACATAATAAAAAACTTCTGTTGTAGTTTAGATATAGCTTGGTTACAAAACCTTATTAACCAGAACTTTTTAAAAGTTCAAACCAAGAGTGTTAATTCAGTCAAGTGTTACAGGTCTTGGATAGTGACAAAAACTGATACAACAGACATGTAGCCCATTCTAGCACATACCAGTAACCCAAAACCAGTCCATCTCCGAGTCTCTATCATGTGCACCAATCCACATTCCATTTTTCGACCAAATCTGGCTCATTGTTTGTTCGACAAAAATTTGTATATCTCGGCGTCTGATAGTAATAAGTTCGCCACCAGCACGCCTACATGTGTCTCGTGCAGAGGTCCAGCTCACTTCTCTAGTTTCAAATCTATAACATTTATCCCTGTGTACTCGTAAATACCGGTCCCTCGGAAGGTTTCTCGGGCATCTATCTAACTCATCTGAAATATGGAAGAGGAAACATAATGTATGTAGGAATACTTGTTAACTGTTTAAATAAATTGATTCAGTGTATTTTACATTAATAAACACATGCATATCTGTAACTCTTTGAACAATCATAATTACAAATCTGTATATAGAAAAGTTCTTTGTTTTTAAAAGCATTGTAATATATATTGGAAGACACACTTCTAAGGCAACATTTTTCAAAAATAGTTTTTTTTTTATACAAGTATGGTTTAAGATATACTAATACTATTATCAAATTTCACCAGAAGTGGTTTGGCCACTTCCTGCACATGATTAAATTATGATTTCAACACATATTGTTCTTACGCGATGGATGTTCATTTCTAAACGAGGGATACACTGTTCCTAATTCAGTCAAGTAAGTCTGCCATAAAAAGAATGATTAACAAATGTGAGGGTTAAAATGAACTGATACTATCCTTTTTCATAATCCAGGCCTAGTGGCTAGTATGCAATGTCAAACCAAATAAAAAATTTCAAATGTACCGCATGAACTTGAAACACCTTTTTTTGTCACAAGACCAATTACATCACAGGCTAAGGACCAAGAATAAGTTTAAACTGCTAATCACTGTTTCTTGAATTAATGTGTATGAATAATTTAATATCAGAAAAAAATATGCACAATACTTAAATGTGGAAGAATGGCATTTAAAAATTCAAATTCACTGCTTTAGTGGTAAGCCTTGTCCCCCAAATGTATCACACATTTATTTAAGACAAGAATTTTGAACTTTCTAACTATTACAATGTGATATAAAAATTGTGATATACATGTTCATATGAGGGGTAGGCTTATATAACCCAAACCATCTTATACCTATTACTGAGTGAATAATAAGGGTTACCCTATTGGGGCCTCAAAATTTTTTTTTGAACTCACATGGATTGATACACATTGTAATTAACATAATAATATCATAATCTAACTAAAATGACCCGAAATAAAGCCATCCCTCAGAGGTAAAAGAACATTATTAAAAACATTTTCTGGCTAAAAAATAGTTTCTTAGAAATAGCTTACAGATTTAAAGACCCTTTCAGAACCTCTGCTACATCCATAAAGGCATTCACATCGTACGATTGTGTGGCTCATCTTTGAGTTTTTAATTGAAACCTCAATGAAACCAGTGAAGCATGTTTGTTTTATTTTTTAGGTTACACTTATGAAGTCTCTCGGATAAAAACAAGTTTTAAAGCTATTTAATTATACACTAATGGCAAGGGATTGTTCAATCAACAGCTGTTCAAGTGTATGATGTAATGTGTCGACATTATGAATGAAGTTGTGAATTAATATATATACACTATTATAAGGAAAAGAATAAAATAAAAACCAAAGTTTTTGTGATGTTCTTTTTTAAATACAATGTAAGAAAAAATCAAACACTGGCTGTAGTCACAGATACAGGGGCTTCTGTCATTTTTTCCCTTTCCCAATAAATATACAATATAATTTTAATAAAATAAGGACAAATTTCCCTGTGGTCACAGACACATACATGTAATCACTGGCTTTCGGTAGCTGTTAAGTTAAAACTCAACACAGCCTTTTTAAAAAGCACTGTTAACAGTTACCCTCGAGATAAAAAATCCAGTCTGCACTTGGTCTGTGGACTGTGAAAGGTTCTCATTTCATTCATTGAAAAATATGTTGACAATTTCTGTTGTTAATTTCATTAGATGTGCCCTGTATGATTGTGTTTAAACTTCTTTAAGTAAATGAAAATCTGTCTTACTTCAACATATATTCAAGATAATAGAGGCACAAACATTGCAGACCCTAAATTTGAAACAGTTCATTTCTTATTACTTATAGGGATCCCATATCAAGTACAAAATTTGTATTGTATAGTATACAATCTATCAAACTATCTTGCCAACCTGAATGTCTTTTTTTCCTCACCCCCGAGTGCAGTATATAATTGATGCAAAATGTATAAGACTACAAAAAGTTAATTTAATTTTGTTCCCACAAGTTCTCTGGTTTATTTTATCTAATAAAACACGAGTTCAGTGAACTGCAGAATTTGGCATATCGGTCAAAAACCTCGGAGAAAATTAAGTACATGCATTATACCAAAAAGATGAATAACACTATAAATATTGAAAATATATCATATTTCTGGAAAATTTGACCTAAAATTAGAGCCAAAAACTATTGTTATAGCAGTTTTAGAAACATTTCCCAAATAATCCCGTAAAAAAGGAATTGTATGTAGTTAAATACTTAAAACGGAAACTGTAAAATAACAGGCTTTCCACTAAATATTATTATTGTTAATAGGTGTGCGATTTAAACCGAATTGGTATAAAAATTCAAGGAATTTTACAGGCCAATCTAATGAAATGAAGGCCAACAATACTTGCCTATAATTTTTGCAAATTAAAGTTTTATCTTCTTTGTAACAAGCTGTGCTTAGTCAGCAACATTTCAGTTGTGTTTAAGTGTAACTACTATCAACAAAACTAACTTGAAACCATCATGATGTACTCTTACAAGTTTGCCTTATCAGGAAATAAATGTAAACATAACTCCAGCAAATCTTGTTTTGACTTGCCAATTGAAATTTACATATTATAGATGTTTTCTTAAATATTTTACAATTCAACCTATTGAATTAATGTTGGTAAATGATGTTCAATCAATTAAATGAATAAGGAAATTAGAGAAAATTAATTACATATATAAATTCCTCATTGTGCATAATTTCCTAATTTCCGGTGTAATTTTCCTCCTACAATTTCTAGGAACTCTCAAGATACGGTAGTATGTCATTCATGGAAAATCATTGGTGGGATAGCAGTGAATACCTCATTTAAATACATGTTTATGAAGGTTTCAGTTTTGTTTTCTTTTGTGAAACAATAATTATGCATTCACATTTAGATTTATCCAAAATGGTGTGAATTCAACAGGACGTCTTGTTGTTAGATACCAACAAATGCACCATGCAGTCTGAGCCCAGTAAAGAAACAATAGCCCTATTTCACTTGCAATGAAGGCATATAGTTATTATTCAAAGAGTATTATAAGAGTAAACAAACATTAATTAAATCTTTTGGTATTATATTTATATTTAAATTTGATAAAATTATTAATGTTGGTTTATTCTCAGCATGCCAAATCATTTCAAAGAGAATCCAAGAATGAATAACAACACATATAAATGACCAGACACAACAATCATTGTGCTATTGTCACATCCAAGTGTAAGTCTTCTCCTTTCTTGCTGTTGACCTGACTAACTTTGAGTGACAAATTGTCTTTATGTGGCCCAACTGTATGCCTATACCAGCTGTATGTCTATACCAGCTGCATGCCTATACCAACTGTATGTCTATACCAGCTGCATGTCTATACCAACTGTATGTCTATACCAGCTGCATGCCTATACCAACTGTATGCCTAAACCAACTGTATGCCTATACCAACTGTATGCCTATACCAACTGTATGTCTATACCAACTGTATTCCTATACCAACTGTATGTCTATACCAGCTGCATGCCTATACCAACTGTATGTCTATACCAACTGTATGCCTATACCAACTGTATGCTTATACCAACTGTATGTCTATACCAACTGTATGTCTATACCAACTGTATGCTTATACCAACTGTATGCCTATACCAACTGTATCACTATACCAACTGTATGTCTATACCAACTGTATCACTATATCAACTGCATGCCTATACCAACTGTATGTCTATACAAACTGTATGCCTATACCAATTGTATGCTTATACCAACTGTATGCCTATACCAACTGTATGCCTATACCATCTGTATGCCTATACCATCTGTATGCCTATACCAACTGTATGACTATACCAACTGTATGTCTATACCAACTGCATGCCTATAATAGGCAGAGCTCCAGATAGCGTGCGTATAAGCGTAAAATACGCATAGAAAATCTAAAATACGCATCACTTTCAAAATTCGTGCGTCACAGTTACGCACAACAAAATGAAAATACGCTCGTATGTCAAAATTTATGCGTGAAAGAATAGAAGTGTAAACATTTGATATGTAGAAAGAAAATGTTTTGAGCATAAAAATACAATGTATTTTAATTTTATTGCATTGAAAACTAAAAATTCTGTTGTCAACAACGCATGTTAAAAACGAAAGTAGCAGGAAATACAGAAGGGGAGGTAACTCCCATAGATCAACCTGTGAAATTATTGATGAAATTTGTGCCAGATAATCATCATAGGAGTTAACACAGTATTAAGTTTGTTTAGGCATCTATTGACATGCTTATGCCTCAATATAAACAAAAATATATTTCAATTTCTTTAACTTTTGTTTTTGGAATTAAATAACATGTTTTTCACCTGCAGTTTTGTACTCAATATTTTCGTACCCAGTCTACAGTTACGGACAATTTTCTCTCAGACTAATACTTTTTTTTAAGGAAAGATAAAAAAAAATCTTAATTCTAATTTCAACTATAATTGTTCAAACTGGAGTACATGATAAGGTACATGCCAACAGAAATAAAGAAAGAAAAATATTGACTCCTAGAAAATAAAATAATTTCAGGGCTTCCACTAGTGGAAGTTTGGGAGTCATTTACTCCTTCATTTTGGCCTGTGACTTCCGAAAATCAATACATTTCCTTCTTTACCTATTAAATGTGACTTCCAATATCAGAGATTTTGAAGTCTTTGACTTCCAAATTTTGAAAATGGAAGCCCTGATAATTTTGCTGTGTATCCTAAACTTGAGTTCCAGTATACTCTGGAAGTCTGACTTTACATGGCATGTTTCGTATTGTTTCACATTAAATCAGTATTTAATTTGTAAAGGTTTTTGTAAAAAAAGAAATAAAAACAAACGAACAAACAAAACAGTAAGTTTAATTTGTTCATAAAAACTGCAAATGCTTTTTTGACAGATTTTACCCCTTAAGTTTTTCAGAATATGCATTTTACCCCTCACTCTAAATTTTGAGGGGTAAAAACCCCTTGGCCAAAAAAATTATCTGGAGCTCTGGCCTATACCAACTATATGCCTATACCAACTATATGCCTATACCAACTGCATGTCTATACCAACTGTATTCCTATACCAACTGTATGCCTATACCAACTGCATGTCTATACCAACTGTATGTCTATACCAACTGTATGCCTATACCAACTGTATGTCTATACCAACTGTATGCCTATACCAACTGCATGTCTATACCAACTGTATGCCTATACCAACTGTATGTCTATACCAACTGTATGCCTATACCAACTGTATGCCTACACCAACTGTATGCCTATACCAACTGTATGCCTACACCAACTGTATGTCTATACCAACTGTATGTCTATACCAACTGCATGCCTATACCAACTGTATGTCTATACCAACTGCATGCCTATACCAACTGTATGTCTATACCAACTGTATGTCTATACCAACTGTATGTCTATACCAACTGCATGTCTATACCAACTGCATGTCTATACCAACTGTATGCCTATACCAACTGTATGCCTATACCAACTGTATGCCTATACCAACTGCATGTCTATACCAACTGTATTCCTATACCAACTGTATGCTTATACCAACTGTATGCCTATACATGTACCAACTGTATGCCTATACCAACTGTATGCCTATACCAACTGTATGCCTGTATGCCTATACCAACTGTATGCCTATACAGTTCAACCAGGAATGACAGAATTGATAGCTAGCAGTGATTTTTTTCCCAATTTTCAAAACAACTTGTGGCTTTCTGAAGGGGAAAATAAAGCGCGATAAATCAGAAAAGGGGAAAATCAAATTCCAACAACTGAGAATGGAATTTACCCACACATTTTATAAATTTTCAATTTCAATTCAATTTAACATGCATGGCACATAGCAGAGGCTATAGGGACAGCTTTCTGTCTTCTAGCGGATATAATAAGTCAGATGCTGTTACCACAGGGCATTTCAGGGGAAAATATTACCTTTTTTAGGGGAAAATATACCTATTTTGAGTTAGGGGAAACAGCCTTTATTCGGCTGTAAAATACAGGGGAAAAAATCACTGGCTAGACACAACCTTGTCTTGTCAGAGTTTAAGACTTTTGTTGGATGGGTGATATCTTTTTCCAACGATTTGACAGCAGGAAATTTCAGTCAAGCCTATTTATTAGGCTTAATCTATTAGGCAATGTACTTTGATGGTTGTTCTTGAATCAAAACATTAAATTTTAGAACCCTGCCCAATTTTCACTGATGATTTTAAACTGATCTTTATTTAAGAAAAAATTTTAAAAGCACATTATTTTTTATTTATAATTATGAACAGGAAAAAAAATGGAAGAGAAACTATGAAAATTCTTTATCTTCTGACTCAGTATATTTTAGTTTTCCTTAAAGCAAAACAAACTTGAATCAGACAATATTTTTAACAACTTTGACCGGAATAAAAACAAGAAGTATTGCACAATTATCAGAAAAATAAAGGCAAAAGCACAAAGATTCAAGAGGCATACAAATTATATCTATCAAAACAGCGGAAATAACTACTTCATACTTCCTTATGTTCAGATAACAAAACAGAAAAAAATCATTGATAAAAACAAAAGCATATCAAATAATGTCAAATATAATTTGTGCATCCTTGACTTTTGTAGTGTAGTTAACAAGAGAAGTTAACCTCTAGAATAATTAAATAATTGTATATTTAACGAAAATATTGTTTAACTATTTCTTTACAAGTCTAAAGAAAAAATAATTTAAAAATATATTGTGTTTGTTTTTAATGAAGCTGTTGTCAAATTCAATGCTTGTTAAATTATATATAATAGTACAAACACAATATAATGACATTGTTTACTAGAGAACTAACTGACTGAAGTAAATGTTTCAATCTCGTGAGAAAATTGGCAGTGATATACAGTATATGCAGGAGGTTTTAATGCATGTGAAATGATTGACCTAGATTCTCCAGCATGTTTATATGTACCAGTATATTATGTGATGTATAATTTTACTTGTGTACTATTTATGTGGCCTATGAACACTTCAAATCTAGGTCATCAATGTTATATCACAAAATAGAGAAATACACGTACACAGTAACACTTTTGTATAGTCAAAAAAATAACAATCAATCTTTAGACAGTGTGATACTGAAAATGCAAGCGACTGAGACTGTTACCTTCTGCACTTAAATATGAAGAAAAATTTGTTTTTACTAAATTGTCAAGAAAATACAATCATGTTTATTGTTATTGGCTCAATGATTGTGTTATTGGCTCAATGATTGTGTTATTGGCTCAATGATTGAATTAAGACAAATATAGTGATAAGACCTTGCCTGTAAAGTTGCTGCCCAGTCCAATCTCACCAGATTCTTTATTGATTACTGTCCAATCTTTAACATTTTTTAATTATAAAAATCAAATTTATGAGAATTTAGAAACAAAATTATTAATTCTATGACACATATTTGTAATTATTTTTATAAACCTTAATTGAAAATTTTAATGGCTAAGTGGTTAATGCGTCAGACTAGTAATCTTATGATGGTTAGCCGCGTGGGTTCAAACCCCATCAAGGGCAAGTTGTTATTTCCTTGAGCAAGAAACTATACATTCATTGCTCAGTAGTGTTTGGTTCCAGGAACCGATTAGAAAGTGTGTCTTTAAGCACATATATTAGCTTCCTACACAATCAAACTAAAATAAATTCTGTTAAAACCAAATCTTAATTTTTTTACATATAAAAAGATAAATGAATGTCATATCCAATTAATTAATCCAATTAAAATAGCTTTTAAATTATTAAATTATTTAATAAACATAACAGTTAAATTGCTTATAAATATTAAATATGTATAAGCAATAACTGTTATGTTAAATAGCTTTATTTGATTAAACTAGCTGGGCATGACCATTTTTCATTTTTTATATGGAAAATTTCAAAAGTATTTAGTTTTACCGACTGAATAGTAAATACTGAGGATCATGATCAGATGGCATTGATATGCCAGTAAGTTTTTGAACTGCACTGGTCACAGGAGTAATTTCTGTTGCCATTAGCAGTCTTAGAGTTAATAAAATTTCAATTTACAAAATATTAGTTGTCAAAATATGGTGAGCTTTTGTGATTGCTTTTCATCCGGCGTCCGTCCGTAAACTTTTTCTTTAAATGATATCTCATCATAAACCGCTAAGCCAATTTCATCCCAAAGCTGGGTTCTGAGAGATTTTTGCCTTAATGAATCAGAAATATGGAATATTTGTTTCCACAGAAAGCAAAATTTATACTAATTATATTGCTTACAAATAATCAAATCCATTCTTATATCAAATCTGATTTGAGCCTCAGGATTTTAACTTGAGGGTCAAATTTTGTTAAAATCATGGGGATTTGGTATTGTAGTTGGTAAAAGTGGTCAATACTTTTCAAAATGACCCTCATGATTTCATGACTAGTGAACATCCTAAAAGTGCTTTCAAAAACCTTAACTTCAGGCAAATACCTGAAAACTTGTACCCATGAGTATGCGATAAAACCAAAAATGACAGCCTCAAGTTTTAAGAAAATTCAAATTAATGACAACCACCTTAGCAAAATACTAGCTAATTAAGGCCAATTAGAATTGATCTACTTCCCTAATATATTAATTTTTTCTCTCTTTTGTAGTCATTATTTGAAACCATTGCCGGCTTCTGTAGGATAAACATTTATTTATAAGAAATTTAAGATAAGAAAACACAATAAATAATAAGATTTCAGTGCAGTAACACAGAAATTTCAGAAATTAGGTTTGCCAAAATAAACACAGTATAAAATATTTTTTAAAAATACGCATTTATTGTTAAGATACAGCGTTTTAGAACAAATAGTTTATTAAATTAAAAGCAAAATATTAACTCAGCAAATATAGATACTCACTACAAAAGATAAAGCCAGCGATGCTGTAGAAAATAAATAAATTATACAGTAACTTCACACAGCAATTAACACTGTCCGCCATTTTGTTTGGGTACGTTACGATACCGAAATCAACTTGATTTCGGTAAAGTTACCGAAATCAACTTTTCATTACCGAAATCAACTCGTAAAAACCAACCTAGTTAAAATATTGCTATTATTTCTTCATTATTTGATGAAAAATAGTGAAATAGACTTTCAGTTAAAAAATATATTGAAAATATTCTATTTTAATGATGTTATTAACAAAAATGTAATTATTAAGTTACTTCCCTTTGTTATAAACAAACCGTTATGTGTTTAGCATTACCGAAATCAGCTGTGAAGTTAAATTTTGTATATAATTAGTACATAATAGATTAGATAACTCTAGTAGAGCTCTATTTTATAGACATATTTCTGTTTTTAAGTTTCAACCATATCTAAATATTATCAGCGTTGAACTGTTTTGTAAAGATCTCACTAGGTTAAGAGTATCGTCTCATAGATTGCACATAGAATCAGGTAGATGGACTAAATCAAATAGTACACCTTTAAATGATAGAAATTGCTTTTCATGTAATGTCTTAGAAGACGAATACCATTTCATATTAGAATGCAATGTATATAATGATTTAAGAAAAAGTCTGATACCGCCACATTAGCATGTTATATATCTGCACGTGATTGTCGTGCATAACAATTTTCTAATCAAATCGTATTTTCAAAAAGCTATGATCGGACTATGATGGAAAAATAAAATACTCTGTAATATGAGTTAAAGATAATTATAAATTTTGTACATGTTTATGTTTTATGAAGAAAATATCCAACTTCAACCGGAACTTTATGATTTTCTATTATAAAGTTGAATACAGATATATAATTCGCCTGCACTAAAAATGTTCCATAAAAATAGTATAATGTATCAGGCAGTAAAATTGGAAATTGGAAAGTTTGTGTCTTTCTTTTATTGAACAGTTAAACTATATATTAACAAATCACTAACGCATGTTATGGGGACTCTTTACTATAATATTTTTATATTTTAGTCATTTATTTAAATGTTTATTACGAAATAAACAGATGGTTCATTTTAATCTTTTATTAAATTGTATGTCAACTGTACATCAAATCAAATCAAAATTTATTTATTGTCGGTATACATATATAATAATAATACCGACTTATTATCTTTATATACATCCTGTCTTAATTACTTCGCACCTTACTTAATACAGTAATACACAACATGTCATATCAAGCATATAGCACGTGTATGCTTGCTCCTTATTAGTAAAGGTGTTATAATGAATGGCTAATTGGCTACCGCTACATCTTTTTATTTTAATCAAATCATAATCACTGGATTTTGTTTTTGTTGTTGTTTTTTTTTTTTTTGGTTTTACGTCACATCGACACAGTATAGGTCATATCGCGACGTTCCAGCTTTACTGGTGGAGGAAATCCTCAGGTGCCCTTCCGTGCATTATTTCAGGCACGAATGGGTACCTGAGTAGAACCACCGACGTTCCGTAAGCTAGCTGGATAGCTTCCTCACATGAAAGAATCCAAAGTCCCTGTAGGGCTTCGAACCCACAGCGGTGAGAGGCAAGTGATTTGAAGTCAACGACCTTAACAACTCGGCCACAGATTTAAATTAAATACTGTGATAATTTCCAATCAACTATTTTAATAGTGATCTAAATTAGGCGGATAACTTCAAACACAGTTTTGTTTAATCTTGTATTTTGAAATCATTAAGAAACATCAAAGAGATGATACGCTGCTAAGTTATCTGACTAAAGGGAAAATCTAAAAATTAAAAATAAGCGATATGAATTCATAATTTAAAACTCACTCAAATACCTTTTTCATAGACTTCTGAAATTCATGCAAATTATTTAGGGGTTGTTCTCATCTTTGAAATGAAATCTGATTTGATTTCGGTAATGCAACACATTAATAACAAGGGAAGTAATCATGATATAATATACATATCCGTCTATAACATCATCATTTTTATAATTAAATATTATTTTCCTTTGTTTATGGTTCAGTTTGAATGATTTTATATTAATTAATTAAACAAGATCTATCAAAATGTTTATTTTAACTTTTACAAGTCGATTTTGGTATTGTAACATATATTTCGGTTCGTGACAAATCAGGGAATAATCTTGATATTTAGTTATTTGTTTCTAATTTCATAATTATTAATTATTTCGATCTGATTTTTTGCATGAAGGTCAAACTAAACCTATTGTAATATATTATAATGAAAAAAATATAATAGAACGCTTAATTGTAATTTTACAAGTCGATTTCGGTATTGTAACGTATATTTCGGCTCGTGACAAATCAGGGAATAATCTTGATATTTAGTTATTTGTTTCTAATTTCATTATTAATAATTATCTCGAACTGATATTTTGCATGAAAGTCAAACTTAACCTATTGTAATATATTATAATGAAAAAAATATAATAAAACGCTTAATTGAGATTTTATAAGTTGATTTCGGTAATGAAAAGTTGATTTCGGTAACTTTACCGAAATCAAGTTGATTTCGGTATCGTAACGTACCGATTTTGTTTTGTTTACATCGAAAGAGTACTGTAGGGAAATCCCAAATCTCTGCCGATTAGACTGACGTAGCGCGACGGATTTTCTATTGAGGCGCGTCTAGGGTATCAATTAATCAAGCTTGGATGTAAAGGAGTTGTGTTTGTTGTTGTTGTACGCGTGTTTCTTTAGAAATAAATAAATTATGATTAACTCGGAGGAATCAGATAATTCCTCACCTAATTGATCCCAATTTATCTTTATTATAGAAATAAATATAACATCTTACAAATATTTAGGAATTTTGTTCAGTTCAATTGGCTTGTTTTATTGTCAAGATCTGTATAAGCCCATTAAACGTGCAATTCGAGCTTGCTTTAAACTATCGAGCTATTTCTCTTTTGTATCGCACGTATCTCAAAAAGTATTTGACCTAGTCATGAAACTTTACAGGAATATTGGTCAGCATGGGTAGTTGTGCACCTGGATGTTTGTGTGTGGAGTTTTTCAGTATTTGTAGAGTTGTTGCCCTTGACTTAGCAAAATTTGCAATGGGTGTCGCACATAGCTCAAAAATTATTTAGCCTAGGGTCATGAAACTTTACAGGAATGTGGCTTAGCATGTGAAATCTTGCACCTAGGATTTCACTTGTGGATTTATTATGTTTTGTCAGAGTTATGGCCCTTTTGACATAGTAAAAATTGACAATCTTCAACCTGTGTCGCACATAGCTTAAAAAGTATTTGACTTATAGTCATGAAACTTTACAGGAATGTTCATCAGCATGTGTAGTTGTGCACCTAGTTGATTGTGTGTGAATTTATCTAGTATTTGTAGAGTTATTGCCCTTGACTTAGTAAAAATTTGCAATTTTCAAGTTGTGTCATGTATATCTCAACAAGAGCTGTCGGTAGGACAGCAACTCATGACTTTTCTAAGTGCTTGATAGTAAAAGAGCCTTGATAATGTAAAATTTTCTAAGTTAACAAAAGGGCAAAAAAAATTTCTTTAAATCCATGTAACAGTTATAGGCCTTGGAGAGAGTCCTATTATGCTCTCAAAGAAGAGTATAAAATTTCAACTTGTTTCAAAGCCAGATGTCAATAAAATATGAAAATATCTGAGGTGGTATGCAAACTTATATGTAAATTCTACGTTGAAAAAGCGGCATTATTCTGTCAAATGCTTCATAGAGTTACCTCCTCCTGTCTACAGGTTGGGGTCGAAATTATAAGTCGAAAAAAAGGGGCATAATTCTGTCAAAATGCTTGATACAGTTACCTGCTCCTGTCTACAGGTTGGGGTCATGATGGTGAACAAGTGTGCAAAGTTTCAAAGCCAAATGTCAATGGACTTTGAAAATATTTGAGGTGTTACAAAAACTTAAACGAAAATTCTAAGTAAAAAAAGGGGCATAATTCTGTCAAAATGCTTGATACAGTTACCTCCTCCTGTCTATAGGGTTGGGGTTATGATGGTTAACAAGTGTGCAAAGTTTCAAAGCCAAATGTCAATGGACTTTGAAAATATTTGAGGTGTTACAAAAACTTAAACGAAAATTCTAAGTAAAAAAAGGGGCATAATTCTGTCAAAATGCTTGATACAGTTACCTCCTCCTGTCTTTAGGGTTGGGGTAATGATGGTTAACAAGTGTGCAAAGTTTCAAAGCCATATGTCAATGAACTTTGAAAATATTTGAGGACTCAGGTATAAGTGGTTACGCCAACACCAACGCTCAGGTGACTACAATAACTCTACTTATTCTTATCAAATAGTCGAGCTAAAAAGGATTTGACCTAGCCATGAAACTTTACAGAAATAGAGGTTGGCATTATGTAGTTGTGCACCAGGGGTTTGATTGTGGATTATTCAGTATATTCAGCCATATTCAGAGTTATTGCCCTTGACTAAGTAAAAACCATTCCAAGTGTTCTGTTATGTGTATCTTGAGTTAGAATTAACAAACTTTACAGGAATGATGATTTTTTTTAGTTGTGTTAGAAGTACTGCCCTTGACTTAGTATAAATTGTAGATTTGTTCATGAAGAGCTCAAAAAGTATTTGACCTGTAGTCCTGAAAGTATACAAGAATGTTGGTCAGCATGTGTAGTTCTGCACCTTGGAGTATGCTTGTGGATTTATTCAGTATTTGTAAAGTTTTTGTCATTAACTTGGTAAAAGATTTTGTAATTTTCAACTTGTGTCACATGTAACCCAAAAAATATGACCTAGAATCAGTAGATCAACAAAACAGTGAAATGTACGGGCACCCATGTCCTTTGGGTACATTTCTTGTTTATAGTTTAATAGCTATAACTATAACTTGTAACAGGAGGCTTTTCAATGAAAACAGCCATTTTTCACAAAATGCTCCAGTGGTAATGGGTTAAAGGTCAAGCACGCATCTAAATTATTGTACATGTCCGTTTGGCCACAAGTCTTGTTTTGTCAAAGTATGAATCAAATCCGTACATAAATAACAAAATTATGACTTCAATAATTTGAAGGTCAAGGTCATTTTAAGCTCAAGGTCAGTAAAATATTTTAGAAGGTCTTGTCCATAAGATTGGTTTCTTTTTGAATCTTGTTTTATGTGTCATATGTGTACACATTTATGTCATATTGTAATAGTTAAGCCTCATGAAAGAGGCTCATGATTGGAAAATGTATTATTCTATTTTAAAAAAGACTGAAGACATAATTTATTTCAACATAACAGATTCCATTCTCTAATCATATACCAGTCAGCAAAGTAGGGCAATGTTTGAGACCAGTCTACACACTAAAATTAAGGCAATATTTGAGACCAGTCTACAGATTAAGGCAATATTTGAGACCAGTCTACAGATTAAGGCAATATTTGGGACCAGTCTACAAATTAAGGCATAATTTGAGATCAAGCAAAGAAAATAAACAAGTCACAAATGATTTATAATTTTATCTCATATTTTACATTACAAATACTTTAGTAACACTAAAACATACAATATTCATAACATTTACTTTTACAGATAAAAATAACAACAAAAATTACATAATTTAAGATTCACTTCATACACGTCAAGAATTACTTAAGTTACGTATGCAAAAAAATCAAAAAAAAAAAAAAATCACATGTGCAGATCCATATTTTATGTGTAATTTATTGTATATTGCTGTATTTATATTCATGAAAGATTCTGTATTTATTTGACAAAGTTTTT
Organism: Ruditapes philippinarum; assembly: GCF_026571515.1. Taxonomy (NCBI): domain Eukaryota; kingdom Metazoa; phylum Mollusca; class Bivalvia; order Venerida; family Veneridae; genus Ruditapes; species Ruditapes philippinarum. Next base: position 130,729 of record NW_026864389.1, read on the forward strand.
TATTCCCGCGTTAACGTCACGTTCTGTTTAGCGTATAGTTAAACGGACGTTGCGTCATTTGTCATTTTATAAACGTCATTTTTTCTGAAGAAGACTAAACGTCGAAAGCTTAAGAAAAGCGTTTGTTTTTATTGAACTGATTATTATATTAAGTTACGTATGCGAAATACTTCTTTTTGGGAACGCGAGGTGACCTATATTCTATCTTGATAAAACTATATCAACTTTACATCTAGTTTTAATCCATGTAAGTAAATACATATATCAAGTTTTATTTTCTCCGATATCAAGCCCTTACCATCATAAAGTCATCTTTGTGTAAAAAAGACAGAAAAAGAATAACAATCACAACTTGAAAATTGTCATAATTCATTTTGATGAATGATAGATAAGTTTTAAATGTACCAATTTCCAATGATGATTTACATTCAAATCTATCAACATTTAATGAAAGTTTGCATGCAGATGTACCAACATTTAATTTGAACTGACATTCAGAAGGAATGTTTACATTCCCATGAACCATTATTCAATGTAAGCTATGTATCAACATTAAATTTAATCTATGAACTAACATTCAATGTAAGCTTACATCAGATCTAATAAAAGTGTACCAACAATCCATTACCTTTCAAGACAAGAACATTGTTCTCACATACTAGCAATTAAAGCACCAAAATAATGTTTTTCTTTGCATGCATTTAATACCAACATATCAAAATCTCAAAACTTAAGATAATTTTCATTTTATGAAGATAAAATAATGTTAACAAAATAAATTACTGTATCTAATACAGCCAATAATATGTATGCTATGATAGATTCCTTATTGTGATATTTAAATATCAATCTTCAAAATTGTCTTCTTTAATCAATTTACATGAAATATTTTTGTTGCAGTAAAAATTCAGGAAATGGTTTGAAACATAGACAGCCTGATTAAATTTACTTTTGAACATACACATGGCCATTTTTAATTTACATGAAGACACTATGTATAACTTTATAAATTCTCCTAGAAATGTTACTTTGAAGTGGTTTAACCAGCAACTTCTTAAATTTGTGTAATACATATAATTTGGCTGACATTCAATTCAGTCTGTAAGAATTATACAGCTTATATTTGTTTGTTTCTCTCTTTACAGTATACCAACAAAGTATAGGTCAAATTGGGTAAAAACAGGAAAGATGTTTTTTTTTTCTTTTGGCTGGGTTTTACATTGCACCAACACAGTATAGGTCATATGACAACTTTCCAGCTTTACTGGTGAAGAAAGACCTCAGGTGCCACTCTGTACATTACTGTTCCAGGCACAAACAGGCATCTGAGTAGAACCACCAACATTCCATAAGCAAGCTGGATAGTTGTCTCGCATGTATAATCTGACGACACTTGCGCAGCTCGAACCTACAGCAGTGAGCGGCAAGGAAAGACTTAATAAAGGTTATACATCAAGATAGCAAAATTGGGTGTCCTACAGTTAAGAACCTGGTGCTGGAATGCATGAAAATACAGGTAAGCCTGGCTCTATACTCCTGGTATAGCTCTATTAAAATTGCAGCCAGCATTTAAAGAGTTTACAGTGATATGTGAAGACTAGAAAATTGATTTTATTCTCTTAAAAACACATAATGGTAATCTTACTTCAACATATGTAATATTAAAATGACTAACAATAAATAAATGACATCATCATTCTTTGAAACATACATAAAAAACAACTTTTATCCATTACCAAAAATAGAGAAATAATAAACATGGTCATATCATGAAAATGTCATAATAAATGTTTGAGAGTTATTGCACGCATTATTTCTTTTTCTTTGATTTCTGTGAGGACTGTTGTGCTGAAGTGCTTCCAATCTCCTCTGCTTCTACACGAGATTTCTGCCAGTTTAATGGAGTATTTCTGAACATGGGCCATGGTGGAAGTGTTAACTGTCAAAAATGAATTATACATTATCATATTGAATAGTTGAACATATTAAAACTCATGATATTGTTCATGGTAAATGTTTGGTCACAAGTCACACCAGCATGGTCAAGATACTGTACCTAAATTTTAATCAATACATTTAACGGGACTACTTATTCCTGCCTCATTCTCTCAAATCCAATCCAATGGATGTCTGTGTGTGTGTGGGGGGGGGGGGGGGGGGGGGGGGGCGGGGTTTCATGACCCACTCTGAGATTTGACTATTTTGCATAAAATATAGTATTACATCAAGGTTGGACATTAACTCTTGTCTTTTACGGATAAAAAATCATGCAAAAATTTTACATCAATGCACTTTAAATTTATATATATTTCCGAAATAATACATAGTTTAAGAAACAAGAAAAGCTAAATGAATGGAGATTATCTTACTTGGACAAACCTTTAATACTGTACTACGACTACAAACCTCCAGTAGAACTTGCCAAGTTAACAATGATATAAATAAACAAAGTCAACAAATATGTAACAAAAATAGATTAACTGTATCAGTAACTTACCAGGCATGATATAACAAATCCAGCTATAAGAATATACATGGTCTGTGAGAACTGCTGACAAATATAACCCCATATAAATCCAACAGTCTGAAATTATAAATTCATAATCATCAACACTGATGAAAACTTAAACGCTGCATCAGAAACATGTTGCAATACATTATACAGATGAGTTTGTGAAACATGTATTAAGAGATTAATACCTTCACCTTATCATCTTCCGGCCCTACTCTGACGTGTATTAATGTCTTTAATACACTTGGTATATCTAATAGTAGCATTTAAAAAAGCAACAACAACAAATACTTTGAAGTTCTTTCGTTGAAATTCTTGTCTACACTTCTACTGTTTTGTACAGAGATGTTTACTGTTTGTGTGTTCAAAGCAGTAGAATCTAGAAGCAAGTTTTATTTTCATTTGTTTCAGAATGAATTTAGTATTATTTCTTCTTCAATAGTAACAAAAATGTGTTTGTACTAAATACTCTTAAGCTCTCACAATAAAAATAAAGTGATTCGTGCTGACAAACTACTTTCACTTTTACAGTTAACTGCTTGATGACGTAAAATATGACGTCATTGTTTCAGTTTGTGCACGTGCACATGTTCTGCGGGCTGATAACTAGTTCTCGGCCCCGGGCCGCAAACTCATAATAGGTCACGTGACACTCATAATCAGTTGAAATCATAGGCAATTTTGTTACTATATATAGTACATTTGTAACAAGTGTATTAATTACTTTTAAGACAGGGGCAACAGACATTTATCATTTTAGGGGGAAAATTTCAAAATACCTACAGACTGAACAGCAACCAGTGAAGATGATGATCAGACAGCACGGATGTGCCAGTGATCTTCATCTACACTAGTTGCATGGGTTAATGCTGACCTATTCATTATGATTTACAAGTTGCTGGGAATGACATTTTTTCAAAATGGGGGAAACACTTTAAAGAGCCATCAAAATTTGCTTTGGGAAACTTACCGGACAATCCTTTAAGGTTGCAAGAGACAAAGTTTGGTGAGGTATCAATTGATAAATTAAAGCAACCTTCAGCTTTTCTAAAGGTTAAATATGTTATTTTTAGATAAATCATTTCATATAATTGAGTTATTTAAGTAGAAAATGAAATTTGTCATCGATAAAATAAATAAACAATAAGGAATCCACTTGATACCTATAATCTACCGGTCTGCTCTCTATATGTTAATTAGTAAAGCTTACAATTTGTTTCCAGATATTCTATTTTAAGAAACAATGTCACCGATGCACTATAAATAGTTCTCAGGACACTGTTTTGAAGAGGGCCTAACAGTGATATGATGCACTTTTCCAAGATAAAATTTCTGAAATACTTAGTATGAAACAATACAGAATATATTTATAGTCTATTTATACCTCCAGTTCTAGTGAGGGAAAACTAATTAAGTGTTTGAAACGAAACAAGGACCTTTAAGTAAGTGTATGTTACGGAAGTTCAACTTTAATACATTAACACTTGCATCACTACTGACTAAATTTAAGAGGTCAATATACTTAATTCATATTAAATTGTTGAGAGATTCTGGGAATCTTTCAATACAAGTCGAACAAACTTTGATTTTCTTACTAAGAACTGCTTATTAGAGTGTTCTTTACAAGGTAACACGGTTGGACTTTCTAGTCAAATTATAAATGATGCCAGATCAACATCTACAGAGCTAAATTTTCTAATATCTCTATAAATACCGGAAAAACAATTTTATATACTTACTGCAAACGTAATAATGATCAACTGAAACATTTTCTCCGCTTTCTTCTGGCCATTGAAGTCCTGAAATATATAGTGGTTAAATGTGGTGAACTGTTGATAGAAATAAAGATAGGCTTAAAGTGTATTTCTTCTGGCCAACAAAGTCCTGAAATATATAGTGGTTAAATGTGGTGAACTGTTGATAGAAATAAAGATATGCTTAAAGTGTATTTCTTCTGGCCAACAAAGTCCTGAAATATATAGTGGTTAAATGTGGTGAACTGTTGATAGAAATAAAGATATGCTTAAAGTGTATTTCTTCTGGCCAACAAAGTCCTGAAATATATAGTGGTTAAATGTGGTGAACTGTTGATAGAAATAAAGATATGCTTAAAGTGTATTTCTTCTGGCCAAGAAAGTCCTGAAATGTATAGCAGGGCTCATCCTGGGGGGAAATTTTAGGGAGAAGTGACTTCCTCGCGAAAATTAGGGAGAAGGGAAACAACCCAATGCATTAACATGCATGGCTATACATCCTTTAATTATAATATAAACACAATTAACATCACTTATAATATTTCTCCAGTTTATTAATTAATAATAGATTAATTAGTAGTAGATCTGGCAATGGTATCTAAATGTTTTTGAGCTGCAAATATGAATATAAAAAATTATTTTTGATATCTATTGATCAGCTATTTATAAGCTTTCTCTAAATATGTGTTTATATATTTTCATGTACATTTGTTGATAATAATGTGTAAGAAAAGATATGATGATAAAATCAATTTCATATTTTTTACTTTCCTCACTTTTAATAGAAGATGATGTCACATTGGATATTGATTAATAATATCTGTTCTATTCTGTTCTGGTAACAGAAATTTCTTTCAAAGTCCTGAATGTTGTAATGTCATATTTATATGCATATAATTATGCTTATAAAACAATTTTCAAACATCAAAGAATATGTAAAATATGTACTGCAAACATTTGTGCACATTATATTTGATCACTAAAATTACATACATTCATTTCTTATTGAAAAATTTGACTGAGAAATTGTAGAAAATTAATTTCTAATTACCTCCCTTTATTTTCATGAAATGTTAAATTAGGTAATATCTTTATAAATAATGCTTTTTAAAATTTACAATATTGATAAATCTTAATCTGAGCGTCATATTTACGACATTAAAACAAATATATATATTGAAACAATAAGAACACTTCTTTCCTGACAAATTTTGTTGTTATATACGTTACATGATATACGACCGATATGTAGTTTAGCCGGGATGTCTTGCCCACGTGCGTAAACTGTGTCAAATTTGGCATTTCTACAAAGAGAACAATGCCTAACACCCCCACTGTCTACAACATACCAATCGCATGGCTTTCTTAAATTTTCGCGTAGGTGTAACTATCAGAATCAGTAACTTTCTTACTGCTCGGTTTCGGCATTTCGCCTTGTAGCCATGACGTGAGCGACATAACAATTTTACAGTAAAAATTGATGTTAACAGACTGAAATCATTCAAAACTATGATTAAGTTTTTAATCCGGTCGCTGATCATTAATGAAATTGATTATTTTTAATTGACTAACAGTTTTGTGATAGCCGTGAAAAATCCATTGCACATCGACTTTACTCGGGTTAAAAACCCACCATCGAAGTGCATCGTGTATATCAATTTGGGAAGATTGCACGTGTTTAGATAATCGGGGAAAAAACAATGTATAATTATCGCCAAATCCCGTATTAAACTCGCAAAACTATCACACAATTATACCGTTTCGGGCCGATGCTCTCATTATTTATTGTTTAGAGTAGGCGGTCTATCGCTTCGCTTACAGGTGAAGGGTAGTATAAAGCGACGCTCTGATTGGATAATGATAATTAGCGGTCGTCATATGGGCGGATACAATCTCTGCTCTTTACATCGCTAAGTAATTACTATTTGGGAATTAAGATTTTATCGGCGATGTTGAATTCTCTTTGATCAGTCGGAAGAGCGAAATTGGAATATACACGGCGAAGTTTTCGCCTGAATCGCCCTTCCGGATGATTTCGAGACGTTTCGGCCCCAAGACATATCGGCCCCAAATTACCCAAGACGTTTCGGCCCCGGACGTTTCAGCCCTTTACCAAATGGGCCCCAGAATAAGTACTGTGTTTTAAACCGGTATATTAAAATTTCATAGTTATAATAATCAAAAATGACAATTTTCATGAAGTGGAACGCCAATTTCCAAGTACCTTGAAAGATTTACGATACCTCTTATATATTTTACATAAAATATTAAATCTTTACCAAACCATCAACGATTAGATACTTGTTGCATTTAATGTTAACTTCAATGTTTATAAATATATCACAATAAATAGCTACTCGTAATTATTTCCTTGATATTGAAAAATCTAACACATTTAATTATCAGGTAAGGAAAGTTAGTTGTTCATGCACGTGAAAATCGAAACATTCGGTCATGTAATTTTACAATGAAAAGAAAACAGAAGCCATAATATCTATAATTCTTTTGTCACTGTCAACATTGTTTGATTAAACTAATTAATAAATATATAGCAGGTACATAGCATTTATAATTTGGTTTCAGTCTTTCAATCACTTTTATAACATCTAGCATCTATCATTATCTAATAACAATAATTCAGGAGATTATAGCAAAACGTTTTTTTTTTTTTTTAAATCTTTTGAAGTTTTCTCTGATATTACTTACATAAAGCTATACACAGTTAATTAGTTACACCTTAAAAAAATACGTAGGCCTATAGTTTAATTAAGATAAAAAAAATAATGCTTTCTAAGGAATAATTGTAATTAACTTTCTTAATCAAGAAGTTTTAGTGGTTTGATTTATAAATTAAGGATTAACCTGCCTTTATTGTTTGTTACACATTTAAAAAAAAAACATTAACTATATCTAAATGGTTCAAGAGATCAAAAGATAATAAATAATTATTTAATTAAGAATTAAAGTGTCAAAATTGTTTAATTGTAATTAAATTAATTGTTGTTAATTAATTGTCTGTACTATATAGTAGGGCCGAAACGTCTCGCGGAAAAGGGCCGAAACGACCAGGGGCCGATTTTTCCACTGGGGCCGATTTGGTTTGTGGCCGAAACGTCCTGTTTGCTTCCGGATGAGCCCTGTATAGTGGTTAAATGTGGTGAACTGTTGGTAGAAATAAAGATACAGTATGCTTAAAGTCTATTTCTTCAGGCCATTGCAAAGTCCTTAAATATATAGTGGTTAAATGTGGTGAACTGTTGATAGAAATAAAGATATGCTTAAAGTGTATTTCTTCTGGCCAACAAAGTCCTGAAATGTATAGCGGTTAAATGTGGTGAACTGTTGATAGAAATAAAGATAAGCTTAAAGTGTATTTCTTCAATAGAACATGTTTAAAAGTTTTCTATTTGGCCCCAAAACGGGCCAATCAAATTATTTTGAACAAATTTGATAACAGGTTGGGGGCATGATGGTGAACAAGTGTGCAAAGCTTCAAAGCCATATGTCAATGGACTTATATTTGAGGTGGTACGCAAACTTAAACATAAGAGGTTACATCAAAGCCAATGCTCCTGTGACTAGTATAGCTCTACTTATTCAGCAAAAAAACAAGGAAAATTTAGACATTTAACCTTTAAGGTCAAAGTCATTATGAATGAAGGTCAAGGTTAGTCTTGTCTACTTGAATGTTCTGTCCCAAGGGTTGTTGTGACCAAGTATGAAGACAATACACAAAGAACCTAAAAAGTTATGATCAAGGTTAAAGTCTGCGTACAGCTATGGCAATTGCAATGTTGACATGACTGTCAAAATTTGACAAAAAAAAGTCGGGCTAATTATCAATGCACAATATTCATACCAAAGTAAGCATTATGAAAACTATGTCAGTTGTTAAAACAATAAGCATTTTTTTCTGAATAAATTGTGTTTTCCACAATTTTAAGATTGCCTATGGCTGAAAAAAAAACAACAATTTTTATCTACCTGTAAATTTTCTGACGAAAATTCCTTTAAAACAATATTCAGGGGACTGCCATATTTATATTGTTATTTCCAAAAGGTAAACCAATTTGAAAACAAGACTCATGATCGCTATCGTGCCAACAGCATCATTATATTAGCAGCATATCCTGCTAAATGATATCATTTTAAGAGGAGATTACTCTATAGTTATTTATCTTTGTGAGTATGATTGTACATGCAATAGTCTTTAAATAATTTCATATCATATGTTGTCCTACCAATTTCTTTATTGGTTAAATAGATAGAACTTTTTATATACATGTATATTGAGTCTAGTATTTATGTTCCGTCTATTGATTATTATAAAAGGGGCAATAATCAAATTTAAGTTTATAACAGGAAATGTACTATAAGAGTTATTTCCCCTTCATATTTTCATTTAAAACAAAATGAGGAAATGAAAAAGTAAATTTCCACATTTCTTGTCGAACAGAAAGTCAATACAATGGTTTGGTAATTTCACAAGATAATATCCAATCCAACTTTCAAAGTAAGTTAAAAATTTATTTTTATAATAATACACATAATTTCATCGGCAGTTTTAAAGCCTTAAATAATAATCATAAATGTAACTTTGATATACAAAAAGGTTACACAATTCGAAGGGACAAAATTCAATTATTATAAACTATAGTAATAAAGCAAGTGAGTAATTTTTCTTCTTTTCTTTGTTTTAATACAAACATGAGCTGCCATGTTAAATCTATGAATGCCTTGAAAAGGTTTCTTAACCCATTACGTTATATACACGCCTTTTAACGCCTTTTTCACACACCCCCCCCCCCATTTTGTTGTCTCAAATGGTGAAAAAATGCCTTATTTAGGCCCCCAACACTTGTTTTTGTTTGAGCAATGTTGTTAAAAAAAGTGACCTCTTTTTTGGCGCGGCCCCCCAACCAAAAGAGGGGGTTGCCAGAAGGGGGATGTGCCCTCTTCTGTTTGGGGGGTTTGAAGGGGGGTGGAGTCCCCCTCATCGCCAAGAAATTTTTGGACTTGTGAGAGGCTATAAATGACCCCAGATTCAGGGCTCATCCGGAAGGGCGATTCAGGCGAAAACTTCGCCGTGTATACTCCCATTTCGCTCTTCCGATTGATCAAAGAGAAGTCAACATCGCCGATAAAATCTTAATTCCCAAATAGTAATTACTTAGCGATGCAAAGAGCAGAGATTGTATCCGCCCATATGACGACCGCTAATTATCATTATCCAATCAGAGCGTCGCTTTATACTACCCTTCCACCTGTAAGCGAAGCGATAGATCGCCTACTCTAAACAGTAAATAATGAGAGCATCGGCCCGAAACGGTAAAATTGTGTGATAGTTTTGCGAGTTGAATACGGGATTTGGCTATAATTATACATCGTTTTTTCCCCGATTATCTAAACACGTGCAATCTTCCCTAATTGATATACACGATGCACTTCGGTGGTGGTTTTTACCCCGAGTAAAGGCGATGTGCAATGGATTTTTCACGGCTATCACAAAACTGTTGGTCAATTCAAAATAATCAATTTCATTAATGATCAGCGACCGGATTAAAAAACTTAATCATCATAGTTTTGAATGATTTCAGTCTGTGAACATCAATTTTTTCTGTAAAATTGTTATGTCGCTCACGTCATGGCTACAAGGCGAAATGCCGAAACCGAGCTGTAAGAAAGTTACTGATTCTGATAGTTACACCTACGCGAAAATTTAAGAAAGCCAATTCGCAAAAATCTTGCTATTGGTATTTTGTAGACAGTGGGGGTGTTTGGCGTGGTTCTCTTTGTAAAAATGCCAATTTTGACACAGTTTAGCACGTGGACAAGACATCCCGGCTAAACTACATATCGGTCGTAAATCATGTATCATGTAACGTGTATATATCTACAAAATTTGTCAGGAAAGAAGTGTTCTAATTGTTTCAATATATATATTTGTTTAAATGTCGTAAATATGACGCTCAGATTAAGATTTATCAATATTGTTAATTTTAAAAAGCATTATTTATAAAGATATTACCAAATTTAACATTTCATGAAAATAAAGGGAGGTAATTAGAAATTAATTTTCTACAATTTCTCAGTCAAATTTTTCAATAAGAAATGAATGTATGTAATTTTAGTGATCAAATATGATGTGCACAAATGTTTGCAGTACATATTTTACATATTCTTTGATGTTTGAAAATTGTTTTATAAGCATAATTATTTGCATATAAATGTGACATTACAACCTTCAGGACTTTGAAAGATATTTCTGTTACCAGAACAGAAGAGATATTATTAATCAATATCCAAAGTGACTTCATCTTCTATTAAAAGTGAGGAAAGAAAAATATGTAAAATTGGTTTTATCATATTTTTTCTTACACATTATTATCAACAAATGTACATGAATATATATAAACACATATTTAGAGAAAGCTTATAAATAGCTGATCAATAGATATCAAAAAATAATTTTTATATTCATATTTGCAGCTCAAAAACATTTAGATGCCATTGCCAGATCTACTATTAATTAATCTGCTTTTAATTAATACTACTATTAATTAATCTACTATTAATTAATAAACTGGAGAAATATTATAAGTGATGTTAATTGTGTTTAAATTATAATTAAAGGATGTATAGCCATGCATGTTAATGCATACACATTGGGTTGTTTCCCATCTCCCTAATTTTCGCGAGGAAGTCACTTCTCCCTAAAATTTCCCCCCAGGATGAGCCCTGAGATTGATCATAAGGTAACATGTAACCAACGCTGAAAAGCATTTGACTCTATCTCAATCCATTGAGAAGTTGCAGCACTTTGAAATCAATTTTGATGGAAAAAATCAATGCAAAATAGTGATTTTTGGCAATTCTGAGATGTCCCCTCGTTGCCATGGTAACAGAAAATTTAAGCCTGAGCATGTTGTTGCAAGGGCAATGGTCCAGTCAACATTTGTGCCAAGTTTGATTAGTGTTGAAGCAGTTTTTATAGTATTATAGCAATTTGAACTTGTAACGGGAGACTTTTCAATGAAAACAGCCATTTTTCACAAAATGCTCATGAAGTAATGGGTTAAGTATTGCTGCTATTGCAGTAAGGTATCATGATAAGAAAAGAGAATAAAAGTAACTACATGTAAGTGCTTAATATTTTACATGTGAAATGAAGTTAGCAAACTTACCACCTTGACCTTAGAGATAGGGACATGGGTCTTAAGACGCAACACATTATCTTGATGTGGTAGACATTTCTGCCAAGTCATTTTTGAAATCCTTTAATGTATGATAAAATTAGAGTCTGGACACGATGTTGTACCTTTAAACTCTAAATGTGACATTGACCTTTGAGGTAGGGAGGTAATTCTTCGATGCAACATATTGTCTTGATGTGGTAGACATTTGTGCCATTAGTTATGTTAAAATATCTCTTAATGCATGACAGTCACATTCCAGACCAAAATGAGCCACGTCATGAGAAAACCAACATAATGGGTTTGCGACCTGCATGGATCCTGATCAGACTGAGCATGCATGGATCCAGACCAGCCTGCGCAGTCTGATCAGGATCCATGCTGTTCCCTATCAGTTTGTTTACTTGTTATAGGGTCTGTAAGCCAACAGCATGGATCCTTATCAGACTGCACGGATGCGCAGGCTGGTCTGGATCCATGCTGGTCGCAAACACATTATGTTGGTTTTGTCGTGACACTTGTAAAGTCGTAAGTTGAAACAAAGAGGAAGAAAATCCACCACATCAGTAACAATTTGCCGCAATTGAATTTAAGAAATAAGTATTCAGGAAACAAAACCTAATAAAAAAAATTCCTGATTTACTGATACACTGACATCAAAATTTTACATAATAAAGATAGAAAAATATCAATACAAATATTAGTACATGTAGATAAGAGGAACAAAATGAGAGACAAAGTTAATCTATATAATATTATTTATTGATCAATATCTAACTCAAAATTTCATAATATCGAAACCGGATATCCTGTACTGTTTTGTTCTAGAACAAAAAATTCAAGGACAAATAAATAACAAGTCGAAGTTTGAGACAAAAAGATATAAAGGCTGACTGAAACAATTTTTCATTTTACTAATATATTACAGAATGTTTCAAGAACCTGGCTACAATGAAAACCTATCACTGAGGTTATGTGAGGTTTTAGATGACATTGGTGTCAATGAAAGAATGGTAATGAAAAGGAGGAGAGTGAACATTTTGAAAGAGACTATAACTAATATCAGGTACAGGTCAACTGGTAAAACTGGAACTGTATATCATCTAGGTAGTCAGACTGAAGGTACAACTACTACAGGACTTCATTCAGACATTGATGTACTATTCTGTAGCGATGTTGTCAATATAATACAAGACTGGTCAGAGTGGGAACATGCCAAGAAAAACTTTCTCATGATAAAAGATGAAAACACTACCCCTGGGTATTGTTTCTTACAACTGCTCCGAACTGATGAACCTCTTCCTGTCACTGTCATTCCTGATGAACACCATGTAAGTGATAGAATTGGAAGAGTATTGTATAAAAACACAATATTTCAAGGTTTCGTTCCAGGTGCTGTGGTTCATGGACCATCACTGTCAGTTATTAATCAGGCACAACATAGATTATCTGATTTCGATAATGTGTTAGCTTTTTCTTGTAAATCATGGCCTCAATCAGCATCAGGTTGGTTAGAGAGACAAGGTATTGGCAGATGGCCAACACAAGACATGAAAAGATATGCAGCCAGTACTGGGTGTTTTGTTGTTCCAACTGGAAGTAAAGTTAGTGAATATCCTGAACTGGAATGGAGAATATCTACAACATTGGCAGAAAGGTGCCTAATACTTAATCTAAATATAACACAAATAAGGTGCTATGTATTATTGAAAATGATTCAAAAATCCTTCCTAAATCCTACAGCAGAAATTAATATATCAAGTTTCTTGTGTAAAACAGTTTTATTACATTGTATAGAAAACACAGAGCCAAGTATATGGAAAGAAAACAATTTATTTACATGTTTAACATACAACTTATTGGAATTACACAGCTGTGTACAGAATGACTGTTGTTCTCATTTCATTATCCAAGAAAACAATTTGATGGCAGGACAATTTACAGCTGAAAAAAAACTTGAACTTTCCAAAAATATAACTGATTTTATACAGAATGCTAGACATGGGTTACTCAGAATTGATATTGATGATCTTGGTCAAAGACTGCAAGTTAAGCTGAACATGGTACCATATGAAGCATACAATTTTCCGTCTCCTCTTGAAATATTTAAAAATCAAGTGACCTTAACCTATATACAGACTGCAGGTCATACAAGTGGATGTCATAAGCTTGCTTTAGCATATTTACACAATCAAAAGATAAGGACAATGAAGCAATCTGTTGGTAAACTAATGGCCTTCAGTGACAATGGTAATAGATTAGAACATGCTGCATTCAAGTTTCTAGCACCTTTAATTTTTACCACATATGGATCTGCCCTGGCATCATCCAGCATTGGTGAAAATAATCAAGTGTCACCTGAAGCATTGGTTTGGCTTTCAGCTGGATCAAACTCGGATATCTTTTCTAGCAGACTTAAATTGGCTTCAGTGTTCTACTGTACAGGAAATATTGAGAAAGCTGAACTAATTCTAAGACACACTGAACAACAATATATCTTTAATTCTGTGCCTTCTGTATCTGTCTGTACCTGCTGGAAGAAACCTCCACCAACAGTAACAGCAGAATTCATGAGGGTATGTGGTGAACAAAGTGAGGACTGTATCAAACATATAACAGCATTTTGTGTCAGATTTATACAGGAAGAAATCAACTGTGTTCCTCATGAACTACAATATGAAATGTTCAGATCTACACAAGATGACAGGATACACAGGAATAAATGTAGTGACTATTGGATGGACTGGGCTGTAATTGATTCTCTACCTTTCCTGTTCTTTCTACAACACAAGATCTACCACCGTCTACAAAGACATCAAGATCAACAACAAGCACTATGTAAACTTATAACAACCATAGTAAAAGCTAAATATCTTGGACATAGGGAAACAGCCCTAAATATTTTAGGGCAATGTATGGAGCAAGAAAACAGACCTGAACAGGCATTAAAATGCTACCTGCTTTCTCTTCAACAAAGAGCTAGAAACAATGTAGCAAGCTTACATATATGTAAACTCCTTTCAGGGGTTGTGGCTGGTCGATAAAAAATGTGGTCACTTAGCAGAAAATATTAAGACTTGAATTTCTATTGATCATTGGACATTTAAACTAAAAATATGTCCATAGGACACAGGTGCCCCCAACGCCCTCTGTTCTGTCAATCTTAAGACTCTAGGTCAAATGTTTTTTTGAAAACTAAAAATCTTTTACTTAGTAAAGGGCAAGAACTTTACAAATACTGAATAAATCCACAAGCAAACCCCAAGGTGCATAAGTACACATGCTGACCAACATTCTTGTAAACTTTCAGGCCTACAAGTGAAATACTTTTTGAGCTATGCATGAACAAGTTGAAAATTGCAAATTTATACTACTGTAAGTCAAGGGCAATAAGTCTAACAAAACTGAAGAAAATCCACATGCAATGTCCCAGGTTCATAGCTTCACAGTAATGTGAATCATTATTCCTGTAATTTAGTGATGTCTGTAAAGTTGGTTGATTCTAACTCAAGCACTCAAGGAACAAATAACAACATAATGAAACAGTTTT
The DNA here is from genome assembly GCF_026571515.1 of Ruditapes philippinarum. Lineage (NCBI taxonomy): Eukaryota > Metazoa > Mollusca > Bivalvia > Venerida > Veneridae > Ruditapes > Ruditapes philippinarum. The sequence goes on from NW_026864389.1 coordinate 145,738, forward strand.
TACTAAGTCACAAGCCAAACCCCAGGAGCACAACTAAATATGCTTAGCAACCTTCCTGTAACGTTAAATGACTTTATGTCAAATCCTTTTTGAGGTACATGCGACACAAGTTGAAAATAGCAAAAAATTTCTAAGTCAAGGGCATAACTCTACAAATACTAAATAAATCCAGACCAAAATACCCAGGTGCACAACTACACATGATGATCAATATTCCTGTAAAGTTTAATGATTCTATGTCAAATCCTTTTTGAGTTACATGCACCACAAGTTGAAAATTGCAAAATTTTACTAAGTCAAGGGCAATAACTCTAAAATTACTAAAAATATCCAGACAAAAATACCCAGGTGCACAACTACACATGCTGATCAACATTCCTGTAAAGTTTCATGACTCTAGATCAAATCCTTTTTGGGTAACATGCGACACAAGTTGAAAATTGCAAAATATTACTAAGTCAAGGGCAATAACTCTAAAAATACTAAAAGTATCCAGACGAAAATACCCAGGTGCACAACTACACATGCTGATCAACATTCCTGTAAAGTTTCATGACTCTAGGTCAAATACTTTTTGAGTTACGTGCGACACAGAAGAGAACGGAAGGACGGACAAGGGTAAATCTTTATGCCCGTCACTTAAGTGGGGGCACAAAAACTCAATTCAAGTGATTTGAAAATTCCTCCATGCGCAAAACAAGATTGCATTTGAGAAAAATGCTATGCCACCGCATGGTTAAAATTTCATAGCTGTACATCAAAGGACAAGAAAGTAGGTCACATCATCAAAATCTAGGTCACCTGATATCAAAGTTCAATTTTACAACTAAAACTGTGCACATGGTCAAAATGTCATTGCTGTACATCAAAGGACAAGAAAGTAGGTCACTGTCCCCTTGGGCAAGGCATAATTTTGACCCAAGGGTTTAATTCAAAACAATTTTGATGCAGGTCCACCAAACAACATTTCAAGTCAAATATCTAAGCTATAGCTTTCTCCCATTCAGAAAACATTTGTTTTTTTTCTGTTTTTACTATGTGTACATAATGAGAATCACTGCCCCCGGGCAGGGCCAATTTTGACACCAGGGAAAATTTTGAACAACTTTGGTAGAGGACCTATAAATGATATCAAAGCTCTATGCCGTGTACCTTCAGACAAAAATACTTTTTATTTTTTCACTATATGTACATAATGAAAATCAATGACCCCCGGGGCGGAACCAATTTTCACCCAGGGCTATAATTTGAACAATCTTGCAAGAGTTCACTACACAATGTTTCATGCAAAATATCTTAACTCTAGCCTTTGTAAATTTAGAGAAGATGATTTTTTAAGTTTTTACTATATATATATAAGGAAAACCTATGGCCACCGGGGGCGGGGCTAATTTTGACACAAGAGGCAAAATTTGAATAACTTTTGTAGAGTACCTTTAGATGATATTATTTAACAAATATTAAAGCTCTAAGCCTTGTACCTTCAGACAATAAGATTTATTTATTTTTTACACTATGTATATATTGAAATCAATGACCCCAAGGGCGGGGGCAATTTTGACCCTAGGACTATAATTTGAACAATCTTGCTAGAGGTTTACTACACAATGTTTCATGCAAAATATCTAACCTCTAGCATTTGTCAATTGCTAGAAGAATTTTTTTTTAAGTTTTTACTATAAGTTTTTACTATATACATATAAGGAAAACCAATGACCCCCGGGGCGGGCCGATTTTGACCCCAGGGCTATAATTTGAACAATCTTGGAAGAGGTCTACCAGACGATGCCTTATGCAAAATATCTAAGCTCTAGGCATTTTGGGTTTTTACAAGAAGGTATTTTAAGTTTTTACTATATGTACATAGTGAAAATCAATGACCCCCGGGGCGGGGCCAATTTTGACCCCAGGGCTTTAATTTGAACAATCTTGTTAGAGGTCTACCAGACAATGCCTTATGCAAAATATCTAAGCTCTAGGCCTTTTGGGTCTTTACAAGAAGATTTTTTAAAAATTTTTAATTCCTTTTGGTTGCCATGGCAACCAGATTTCTGCATGGAATTAAATTCTTTGAACAACTTTGGAAGCCCTTCACCCAAGGAACAATCCTGCCAAGTTTGGTTGAAATTGGACTCGTGGTTTTTCACAAGAAGATTTTTTAAGTTCACTATATAACCTATATAACACACACACAAACACACACACAAACACACGCACACACACACAGGTGAATCGCTATATGCCACCGCATCGCAGATGCTGCGGTGGCATAAAAAAGTTATGGCATGGACAAGTTTGGATGCATTCAAGCACACACAAACTAACACTGTACAGCCATTTTGACAACTACGCTGAACTTAGCATAATACTTCAAAGCATAAGTAAGATACAGTGTGGACAATCAAATTTTAATATTTTTCATTTGACCTCTTGTGACCTTGTCAAGACAACTCGACTCAACATATGATATATAGCATACCAGTAAAGATATTTCTTTATATTTTAAACTTTTAATCAGAAAAGCTGCTGCTTAATTCATTCTTTCACAGTATATATGCTATTCATTTTTTTATATTTGTTTGTTTTTTGTTGTCTTTTTTTTCTTTTTTTTTTTTTGGGGGGGGGGGGTACATATACATTATAACAAGGCATTTTTTCCATGTTAAATATTATCAATTTAGAATTGAGAATATACACAAAATGACCTCCTAAACAGTAATTTTTGTAACATAAAGATGATTCATGTAGTCCAATGACACTAGAAAAAAATTATTTGACTCATGAAAATTTTGGCCAAAGAGTCTTTGACTCGTGAAATTCTGACCCTACTGAGAGCCCTGCATCACCCCATCATGGTGAACATTTGTATCAAATTATTTTGCAATCCTTGAATAATGAGCAAGATATAGACCAGACAAATCCAGACGTATAGAAGGAGGGGTGCACACATGGACCCACATACACTGAAAATACGCCAAAAGTGGCGACTAAGTTTAACCAACCGTACTAATAAAATCCTTAGATTTTATGCCATTTTGTTCATATTTTGTTGTACTCAAAATGATTACAATACATATCCAAATATGGAGTAACTATTTTCCCCTGGGGTAGTACCGCTTTCTATCAGATCTATGGGAAAAATAGTTTGTCATAAACAACTAAAATACAAACAATTGTCATATCTTGTCATAAAAAAAACTAAGGTAATATTTAGAATCAATTTAAAACTTTTCCGCCCTTTTCTAACTTCAGTTACTGGTCATTGAATTTTCTAACCATTTTTACCTAAAAACCAGGTTAACCTGTTCAAACGTATAAACATATGTGAGACCCCAGTTTGTGAGTCTATCATGCAGTGGTCCAGTTTCTGTTTCCACACATTTAATGTTCTTTTTACTAGGAAAGCAGTAATTCATAACAAAATTATCTGCCAACAGATGATTAGACACACATTGCATTATATCATCAACAAAAAATCAAATGTCAGACATATTTTCAAATAAAGTTCTAAAGAGAAACAGGCATAGCCAAATATGTGTCATCCGAAATGTGGTAGGTTTAGTGAACGTTATGTGTTGCTTTTACAAAATGAATGTGGAAAAGAATAATTGCAGCGTGGAAATCTATCTATCTATCTCCCATATAGTCAAACCCCTGCTGGGGACCTAGACTTGACGCGCGTCAACTGACAAGAATGTTAGTAAAAGAACTGAAATAAAAGAATATAAAAGTAATGGAAATGAGTAAATTGTTAAAAACAGGTTAAAAATAGAGAAGGTATTTTAGGGAGACGTATGTTCAATCCGGCTAACAGCCAGACTGAACTCGGGGCCAGACAAGTTCATGATATCAGGTGGTAAAGCATTCCAGTGGACTATTGTTCTTGGGAAAAATGAATATTTATAGTAGTCAGTTTTAGTTTGGACTTGTTGGAATGCATGGGGATGGGATGTTCTTGATGATCTTGTAAGAGGGACGATATTATTTGGGAAAGGGATAGCCACCTGGTCATGCAAGATGTTGTGAAACATGACCAGGCGTTGGTCAATACGCCGAAGGTCAAGGCGCCTCCATTGAAGGGAAGTCAACATGTCAGTGACACTCGACAAACGGCCAAAGTCATGTTTGACCCACCTAGCAGCCCTTCTCTGGACAGACTCTATCTGGTCAATGAGAGTTCCTGTGTAGGGGGACCAGACCGTGGAGCTTATACTCGAGCTGGGCCTAACAAGTGTCTTGTATGCAGTTGACTTTAACCTTTCTGAGTGAACCTTGATATTTCGGCGTAGAAAACCAAGTGTTTTGATTTGCCTTTGTTGTGATGTTGTTTATGTGTTTGTTCCATGTTAGATCATTTGATATTGTAATACCAAGGTATTTTGCAGATGAGACTGTTTCTAATGTGGTGTTATGTAGAAGGTATTGTGTTGGAATGACTGTTTTTCGTTTTGTGATTTGGATAACTGTGCATTTTGATGGATTAAATTGCATGTCCCATTTTGTCTCCCATTGTTCAAGTTGGTGTAAGTCGTGTTGCAGTAAGCTAGAATGAGAAGCGACAGTCAGAGATAGATAGATGGCCGTGTCATCAGCAAATAGGCGGACTTTAGAGGATTGGACATATTCAGGAAGGTCATTGATGTATATAAGAAATAAGAGAGGTCCGAGGACCGAGCCCTGGGGAACACCGGAGGAGACTGGTATGGAGCTGGATGTGGAGCCATTTACCACCACGGACTGTGACCTGTTATCAAGAAAACCTTTGATCCATTTAAGAGTTTGACCCCTTATACCGTAGAAATGCAGCTTATACAGGAGTTTTTCATGGTTGACCATATCAAAGGCCTTAGAGAAGTCAAGAAGGATTAAGTCTACTTGGCTTCTCTGATTTACTGACTGTAGGATATCATCTATAAGCATTAATAGTTGGGATTGACATGACCTTTTTTTCTCGGAAACCATGCTGCAATTCATAGAACAAGTTTGATCTAGTAAAGTGCTTTGTTATGCTGGAGGAGACAATGTGTTCCAGGGTTTTACACAAGATACAGGTAAGAGAGATAGGGCGATAGTTTGCTGGGTCTGACTTGCTACCTTTTTTAAAGACAGGGGCCACATTCGCCATTTTCCAGATGTCTGGTAGAGTGCTGGACTGCAGTGATTTTTGGAAAAGTTTGGACACTATAGGGGCTAGTTCTTTACTGGTATTTTTCAGCACTATGGGTCTAATTTGGTCAGGTCCTGCAGCCTTATGGGGGTTAAGGTTTTTTAAGAGCTTCTCAACACCTTTTACAGAGATATCAATATCACACATGGGGTTATGGGGGCTAAATGATGTGTGGGGAACCTCTCTACCTGTATCTGCCTGGAAAGAGTAAGAATAGAATACAAACCATATGTACTGGTAGTTTCTTAATGCTTTCTGGGAGGTATTTTTGGAGATCCATCTTGTTGATGTACACGTCTAATTAAAACAGGAAGTCAATGTCAAGAGACGCTTGTTGACAGTAAAGCGGCGTACATATAAAATCTTCTTACCGGCAAAATAATATATTTTTTGCGGAAAATTGAATTAAACCGCTGCAAAGATTAAAATATCGTATGGAAGTGAAACAGAGAGATCTGCTGTACAGGCTTATGATAAGGTGCAGTATCTGCAATGTTTAACAAATAAGACGGGCATGTGCGTGGATAAAGGGTCAACTCGGCCTTATACCAACTCGGCCCACGTCAACTCGGCCCTCTTACTGTCGTAATATATTTAAAATCTCTTAGGAAATAGAGTGTTTAGTCACAGATCTGTAAATATTGTCACGGTTCAGAACTGTTCACTTTATAGGGGAGAAGATGTGTAGCAGCTCAGAGTTTAATTCACATTGCTCTGTAACTCAGTGAAATTCAAGGACGAATTTCAATATGGGGAAGTATGTCACTGTTCAGAACTGTTCACTATATAGGGGAGAAGATGTGTAAGCGGCCGGATAGCTCAGTCGGTAGAGCCGCGGTACGGTATTCGAAGGTCCCGGGTTCGAGTCCCGGTCAGGCTGCACATATTTCTCACTCTGACAATATGAAAAAGGCAAAGCCTCAAGGCGTGCTCGATTTACTTTTACCTTGAAATAGTATAAAATAATTGTTCATTTTTATTTTACATTTTCCGTTTTAAAATTGTCATTGGGAATTTTATAGACTGCTTCCCTTTATTCTGGTTCCCTGTCCAATTATGGTTCCCATATAAGTGTGCGGGACACTAGTCTACACTTACATTTTCAATCAGAACACCTCGGTTTTTATCGTTATCTTGTAATTCAAAAGTGCGATGTGTCAATTCAGTACTTTGGACGAAAGTTTTCAAAACCATCACTATCTAGCAGGTACTCGCGTTATGGTAAAGCTGGCTTTGTGAGCAGGCCCTTTAGACCAGCTCTTCGAGCTCGCTATAAAAGTCTCTGGTTTAGTTAATAAACTTTTAAGGAATAAACTTCTATTAAACTATCTTTTTAACTTTCTGGTGATTTTTGACGTGTAAACACAGCTATGTCACAGCTAGTCATCACAGCGAGGGGTTTCACATTAAGGGAAGATGGATGAATGAAGGGATGAAGTAATTCAGAGATACCATCACTAAAGCAAATATCTAGACATTGAAAAAGTTGACAGCTAATTGTTTGAAATGATTCACAGATAGTTAACCCCTCAGACAGTTCACCGTACTAGACCATTTTTTGCAAACACTTCAATCTTCAAACAGTTAATCCATCTGATGTTAAGAAATCTGACCGAGACACTCCCCCCCCCCATTTTTTTATTATTTTTTGTTCAACAAAAAATAATCATGTTATTGACTAAAGTAATGGATAAATTGTTGAATTGTTGTTTTTGCCCTAAAAAAGCCCCTTGTTTAAATTTGCCAGCTAGACAATAAAGGTTGGAATGACTAGTAGTCAAGAATTGACATGTCAATAATCTATAAAAAAAACACTCAATCAGAAAATGTCTCACCAAAGTCACGGTTTACTCAAAATAGTTATCTTAGATTCAAAATATATTTATCTTGTATAAATTTTAAATGAAAGTGAAAGTGATTAAGCCAATTGTATGATAATTTTAATAATTTTTTTAATAATCAGGTTAATTCATTTGATGAAAAATTAGGGCTATTTCCTTAATTTCCATAAATTGTGCTACTTTTTTTAATTTATTGTTTTATGACATTATGGATGACCTTAGTATTAAATGCAACCCTGTTAGTTAAAAGAACTTGATGTTATAATAGAAACATAACTTATTCTTATGTGATTCGTTCATTCATTTAATTATTTATTCATTTATACATTTATTATTCACAAATAACATTTATAATACAATAAACTAATCAATTATGAGATAACTGTTGAATCATCAACCAATCAACATGTTGAATAAACAAGGTGACATGCAGTAAACACAATAATAGATGAAAGTGCTTTGTATTACAATGGGTAATACAATCAATAAATCTTATTTAGCTTTATTTGTTATCTGGAAAAAAATAATAAAAAGTTACTAAAATAATTAAAGTAAACATATAAAAGCTTTATTTGTTGTTGAATTATTTACTTAACCCTTAACCACATATATACGCGAAACAACGCACTTTCGACCCCCCCCCCCTTTTTGGGGCCTCAAATAGTGAAAAAATGTCCTATTTGGGCCCTAAACATAAGTTTTCGTTTGAGAAATGTTGCTAAAAAAATTGAGCACTTTTTCGGCGCCGCCCCCATCCAAAAGATACATCCCAGGGGGTTGCCAGAAGGGGGATGTGCCCCCTTTCTGTTAGGGGGGTTTGAAGGGGGGGCGGAGTCCCCCCTCATCGCCAAGAAAATTTTGGACTTGTGAGAAGGCTAAAAAATGACCCCAGGTCGACCATAATGTAACGTTTAACCAAAGCTCGAAAAGCCTTTTGACTCTATCTCAATTCCCTTGAGAAGTTGCAGCACTTTTTTAAATAAATTTTGATGGAAAAATCGAGGCAAAATAGTGATTTTTGGCAATTTTGAGATGTCCCCTCGTTGCCATGGTAACAGGAAATTTAAGACTGAGCATGTCGTTACAAAGGCAATGGTCCAGTCAACATTTGTGCCAAGTTTGATTAGTATTGAAGCATTTTTCATAGTTTCATAGCAGTTTGAACTTGTAACAGGAGGCTTTTCAGTGAAAACGGCCATTTTTCACAATATGCTCATGGGGGAAAGGGTTAATAAGAAAAATTGGATAAGTGGTTTCTGTGTCTTACTGATTTTTGGGGGTGAAGTGTTCTGAGAGTGAAGTGTCTTGATAGGTGAAGTGTCTAGTTCCCTTTGACATTATCTTTGTTCAGAAGGATAGTCAGACCATTCTCTCCCTTACCAGTTCCTCCCTTGAACATGTTAAAATCAGCATTATTCAAACACTTGTGTAAACCTGATTTACCGGTATATATCTGACAGAAATCCATTAACAAGTGAGTAAAATCTAAATTGAATTTTTCTTAATGTTTCAGCCAGTTGTTCTATGATGGACACCAGCAGTTAGCAGTCAACCTTGCTTCCATGGTAAAGGCTCACCCAGCATGCCCACCATCAGATAGACTGCTCAAAGTTTTAAAACTTGGACTCAAAGCAGAAGAAGGTAATTAGTCTAACTTATGAGCTTGGTGAATGCTGGTGGTATATTGACTTGTTAATCACCAGCCTGACCCGCAACATTGCTTTGAATTGCTTTGCCTGACCTGCAACATTGACTTGCCTTATATCACCACCCTGACCTGTAACATTGACTTGTTAATCACCAGCCTGACCTGCAACATTGACTTGCCTTATATCACCACCCTGACCTGCAACATTGACTTGTTAATCACCAGCCTGACCTGCAACATTGCTTTGCCTTATATCACCACCCTGACCTGTAACATTGACTTGTTAATCACCAGCCTGACCTGCAACATTGCTTTGCCTTATATCACCACCTTGACCTGCAACATTGACTTGTTAATCACCAGCCTGACCTGCAACATTGACTTGCCTCATATCACCACCCTGACCTGCAACATTGACTTGTTAATCACCAGCCTGACCTGCAACATTGACTTGCCTTATATCACCACCCTGACCTGCAACATTGACTTGTTAATCACCAGCCTGACCTGCAACATTGACTTGCCATATATCACCACCCTGACCTGTAACATTGACTTGTTAATCACCAGCCTGACCTGCAACATTGACTTGCCTTATATCACCACCTTGACCTGCAACATTGACTTGTTAATCACCAGCCTGACCTGCAACATTGACTTGCCTATATCACCAGTCTGACCTGCAACATTGACTTGCCTATATCACCAGCCTGACCTGCAACATTAACTTGCTTTATATCACCAGTCTGACCTGCAACATTGATTTGCCTATATCACCAGTCTGACCTGCAACATTGCTTTGCCTATATCACCAGCCTGACCTGCAACATTGCTTTGCCTTATATCACCAGTCTGACCTGCAACATTGACTTGCTTAAATCACCAGCCTGACCTGCAACATTGACTTGCTTATATCACCTACCTGACCTGCAACATTGCTTTGCCTTATATCACCAGTCTGACCTGCAACATTGACTTGCCTATATCACCAGTCAGATTACTGTCTGACCTGCAACATTGTTTTTCCTGTATCCCCAGTCTGACCTGCAACATTGCTTTTTCTGTATTACCAGTTTGACCTGCAACATTGCTTTGCCTATATCACCTGCCTGACCTGCAACATAGACTTGCCTATATCACCTGCCTGACCTGAAACATTGCTTTTTCTATATCACCTACCTGACCTGCAACATTACTTTTTCTATATCACCTACCTGACCTGCAACATTGACATGCCTATATCACCTAACTGACCTTCAACATTGCTTTTTCTATATCACCTACCTGACCTACAACATTGACATGCCTATATCACCTACCTGACCTGCAACATTGCTTTGCCTATATCACCTACCTGACCTGCAACATTGCTTTGCCTATATCTCCTGCCTGACCTGCAACATGTACTTGCTTATATCACTAGCCTAACATGATACGGCAAATTGAAGACAGTGTGATTGAAAAATTCTGAACTATCATATTAACACTGATGTACCTGAGGTCATCCTACACTAGTAAATGTATGAAGATCCTCATTTGACTCTAGAAGTTTAGGTGCAAGTTAAACTCTAACCAAGAATGAAACAAATAGCCCAGTAGGAAAATATTTCTCACTAGGACAAAAGCCCCCTTGCTAAATTTAGCAGGAATGACAATAGCCTATTTCCATTAGAAAGAGCCTGCATGATTTATGTTCACTCATGAACAATTTTGCAGAGACTTAGAAATATCCCTTACTAACTTTTTAGTCCCCTACCGGTTTACCGGAGGGGACTTTAGGTTTACCCTCCGTCAGTCCGTCCGTCTGTCCGTCCGTCAGTCCGTCCGTCCACAAAACTGGATCCCGCGATAACGCAAAAAGTACTGATAATATTTTAATGAAACTTGATATATGGATTGATGGCAGTATGGAGATTATGCACGTCTTTTTCTTTTCTTCCTTTGTTGAAAATTCTGGTTGCTATGGCAACAAATAGACTGAAAATATGGCAAATTTTACACATAACCTGGTTCCCGCGATAACGCAAAAAGTACTGAAAATATTTTTATGAAATTTGTAATATGGATAGATGGCAGTATGGAGATTATGCACGTATTTTTCTTTTCTTCCTATGTTGAAAATTCTGGTTGCTATGGCAACAAATAGACTGAAAATATGGCAAATTTTACACATAACCTGGATCCAGTGATAACACAAAAAGTACTGAAAATATGTTTATGAAACTTGACATATGGGTAGATGGCAGTATGGAAATTATGCACATCCTTTTCTTATCTTCCTATGTTGAAAATTCTGGTTGCTATGGCAAACAAATAGACTGAATTTCAAGATTTTCTGGTTCTAGTTTTTAAGTTTTTTCACTATAAGTTCTTTATTTCTTAAGGTATTTTCTTCAAACTTTAAATATAAGTTGCTTGTCATCAACCACATCATATGTGACAAGGTTTACAACTCTAGCACAGAATTTTTTCAGAATTACCTCCCTTGAACTTTAAATTTTCATGAAAAAAACATTGTTTTTTTTTTTAATAACTTCTTTTTCTGAATGTATCTACTTCAAACTTCATATAAATGTTTCTTATTATCACTCAACATTAAATTTTGTGAGTGTTCAATACTCTAGCAAGACTATTTCCAGAATTATGCCCCTTTTGAACTTAGACTTTTTTTTGAGAAATTGGTAATTTTTACTCCAACTTCTACAATCATGATAGGATTTTAAAAATGTTATATTTTGATAACAGGGATGTTTAAAAAATAACTTTAGAGTGTCCTTCAGTCCGTCTGTCTGTACATAAAAACTGTTTCCTGTGATCACTTTTAAAGGACTTTTTCAACAAATTTACTTAAAATAGGAACCTAAGTGAATGGCCCTTCAGAATGTTGCTTGGGCTCTTACCGGTAGGGGACTTATGGATTGCTTGCAATACTATGATAATTGCTTGTTTCATACTTGTTGTTACAGAGGTGACTGGGGAAAAGACATTCAAGAGTGAGTACATCACTCCTGGTGCAGGAATTGATTTGGAGTTTGAGACAGATGGTAAGTGATTTAAGTGTAAAATTATATTGTCTTCTCTTATAGAGCAATGATGGTATCAGATCGAAGTCTTCAGATCTAACTTACATATGGCCAATTGATTTCTTTTTTGACAGAAATTCATTTATAGTCCTTGTGTGGCTGCTCTCAATAAAATGAGTGAAAGGTGTTCATGTGTTCTGAATAAGACAGTTTACAGATCTGAACTTATAAATAATAAGTGAGGCTTTATTGAAGAGACTAAACAGATTGAAATATCAATAATGATAAATGAAATTATTGAAGGAATGTGGTACATATTTAAAATGTGGTATATATTTAATTTGTAGTTATGGGGTATATAATAAATAAGAAGGTAGATGGTATTTACTTATTATGAACTTGATGTATATTTAATTTGAAGGTATGTTGAATATATTTAATATAAAAATATTTGGTATATATTTGATATGAAGATATGTGGTATATATTTGATATAAAGGTATGTGGTATATATTTGATACAAAGGTATGTGGTATATATTTGGTATGAAGGTATGTGGTATATATTTGATATAAAGGTATGTGGTATATATTTGATATGAAGATATGTGGTATATAAGTGATATGAATGTATGTGTTATATATTTGATATGAAGGTATGTGGTAAAATAATATATTTGATATGAAGCTATGTGGTATATATTTGATATGAAGTTAGGTGGTATATATTTGATATAAAGGTAGGTGGTATATATTTGATATGAAGGTTATGTGGTATATATTTGATATGAAGATTTTTGTGGTATATATTTGATATGAAGGTATGTGGTATATATTTAATATGAAGATATGTGATATATATATTTGATATGAAGGTATGTGGTATATATTTCAGTTCAGACAATATCACCAGAAGCAGCCTTGTATGAGACATGTTATGTTACAGCACACAAGAGTGCCTGCAGAGTAGGAGTCTTCCATCCCAGTGGTAATTTCTTATTGATATGTTGTACATCTATTTGTATATACTGTGAGGGACATCCATGGAGGAGTGATTTAGGCTATTGTCTTCAAACAGCTGGCCCTTCACCAATTTTGGTTCAGATCAGTCCAGCTAGCTAACCAAAGGTTGCTGGTTTTATTGAGTGCACAGAGAAGCTTATTGGGGTCATCCTCAACCATAAAGACAGCATGTATGACATGGATTATAAGAATCTAACACCGGCTGCCAGTACAGACCAGAATATCTAACTCACTGGTATCTGTTTACAGAGGTAACAAGGCTCTGTCTAGAGCTTGATATTCCAGTCTGTGACGATGGCTGCTGTTTGCTTAATTTTCTATTATATTAACATACTGTATTTAAATCATATTTCAAAAAGAAAAAAAACGAAAACTAATCTTTTCATTTAGTACTCTTTTCAAAAAGTAGCGCATGTATTTTCAACTTCATTCATAAAGGCTAAAATGATGTCATCTTATAATTAAGAATGCAATTCATTCAAAAAAGGCACATGGGAATGACTTCATTTAAAGCATGCCTGTTAGACAGGTTTTTCTAGCAGCAATGTAAATAGTAGATAATCCTGTCTGGTATGCAAGAAATACATGTATTATATCAGACCATTAACAATCTGTATAACATACATATGCCTTACTGAATGACATTTTTATGGCCCCCTTTGAAGAAGAGGGCGAATATTGTTTTCTGATGTTGGTCGGTCTGTCTGTTGGTCTGTCCGTCAGTAGACCACATGGTTTCGGCTGATTTTCTTAAAAACTATTTGTCACAAAGTCCTTCATATTTCACATACTGATTGGTCATAACTAGTAGATGACCCCTATTGATTTTGGGGTCACAATGTCAAAGGTCAAGATCACAGGGGCATTAAATATCAGAATGGTTTCTGCTAATTATACTAATGATAGCTTTCATTCAGTTTCAGATCATACATGTATATTGGTCATTTTTTTTTATTTTTCCATAACTGAACACTTCCATGTACACATATATGGCAGGTTTCTGTAACAAATTTACCAATAATGAGTCAAGGGCGAGAAAGGGGGACATATTTCTTGTTTAAATAATTGATTTTGTTACGGTTGGATATATAGATAAGATATGATGAGGTAGGTATAATAAAGGGTCATTGTTAGAGAATGATTATATTTTATATTTCTAGGTCAGTTAATTGCTACAGGCTCTGAAGACACATCAATAAAGGTAAAACATTGACCTTCTTTTCCTGTAATGTTAGGTGTTAAATTTCATTTCAAATGAAAATAATACTTTTGGTCATGCATAAAATAAAAAAATATCAACTCATCGATTTACATTTAAAAATACTTGAAATTACTTCTGCTAATACTTAAGAATGAATCACTGATTCTTTACACTGATTCTTTCATGTGTGAAAGCTATCCAGTTATCTTATGTAGCGTCAGTGGTATTATTCCGGTGCCCGTTGGTGCTTGAAATAAGGCACAGGGGTACCCGAGGTCTTCCTCCTAGTAAAGCTGGAAAGTTGCCATATGACCTATATTGTGTTGGTGCGACGTAAAGCCCAATGAAAAAAAAAATCTTATAATGAAGGAGTCAAAGCAGTTCAATTTTTCAACTATTCATAGAATACAGAGAGCTAGTCATGCATTTTTTGACATCGTCATCACACTTTGGTGAAGTCTTTGCATGCAAGTTGGTATCTCTGAAACTACTGAAGTGAATGAGTTTAACTTCAACACACTTATTTGAGTGCATAAGAGGAGACCATTGTCCAAGGCCAATAACTGTAACTTGAATTTTGACAGAATCATGACCCTTTTTTGTACTTAAAAAGTTCTACATTATCCAGGCTCTTGTTTTACTATCAAGCACTGAGAAAAGTCGAGAGTGTTGTCTTACTCACAGCCCTGTTTCATTTTTTGTCAGATTCTAGATGTGGAAAGAATGTTGGCCAAGAGTGCAACGCCCCCTGAAGTGATTGCACTGGAGACGCCCCAACAAGCCATGGAAAATCACCCAGTCATCAGAACATTATACGACCACAATGGGGTATGTAAATAACATGTTAAATTATAAACTTGCATTGATGAGGACCACAATGGGGTATGTAAATAACATGTTAAATTATAAACTTGCATTGATGAGGACCACAACGGGGTATGTAGATAACATGTTAAATTATAAACTTGCACAGATAGGGGTCACAATGGAGTATGTAGATAACATGTTAAATTATAAACTTGCACAGATAGGGGTCACAATGGGGTATGTAGATAACATGTTAAATTATAAACTTGCACAGATAGGGGTCACAATGGGGTATGTAGATAACATGTTAAATTATAAACTTGCACAGATAGGGGTCACAATGGGGTATGTAGATAACATGTTAAATTACAAACTTGCATTGATGAGGACCACAACGGGGTATGTAGATAACATGTTAAATTATAAACTTGCATTGATGAGGACCACAATGGGGTATGTAGATAACATGTTAAATTATAAAACTTGCATTGATGAGGACCACAATGGGGTATGTAGATAACATGTTAAATTATAAACTTGCATTGATGAGGACCACAACGGGTATGTAGATAACATGTTAAAATTATAAACTTGCATTGATGAGGACCACAATGGGGTATGTAGATAACATGTTAAATTATAAACTTGCACAGATAGGGGTCACAATGGGGTATGTAGATAACATGTTAAATTATAAACTTGCACAGATAGGGGTCACAATGGGGTATGTAGATAACATGTTAAATTATAAACTTGCACAGATAGGGGTCACAATGGGGTATGTAGATAACATGTTAAATTACAAACTTGCATTGATGAGGACCACAATGGGGTATGTAGAAAACATTTTTAATTATATGCTTACACAAGGCCTGTGTCTGACCAAATTGTAACTAAAATATCTGTTTGCATTAATCTTTTCAATCATTTTTGACATTTGAACAGAATTATCATGCCCTGATATCAAAAAGGGTTTACTTATACAAATCCTTTGCAAGAAAGCTATCAAGTTCTCAAATTAAAAAAAAAGTTCAAAATCTGACATTTTGAGTTTGTACTCAGACGTTTTATCTCTTTATTTTTTGCTAAATATGTATCATAAAGCACAACTGTACTTCTATATTTCAGGAAATTACTTGTCTTGACTTTCATCCACACCATCAAATTCTGGCGTCCGGCAGCAAAGATTTTAGTGTCAGATTCTTTGAATATTCAAAACCATCAGTGAAAAAGGCATATAAAAGTATACAGGTTAGAGATTTACTTTATTCCTCACAATCACAAAATCTGTTTCCAGTATGAATAGTGAAGATTATGATTGGTGAAGATAAATTCAGGATATCATATTGATGGATCAGTGCGAAATGGATGTAACTCCTTCATTACCAGTGTGCAATTTGAGTTACAGCTGTTTAGCACCAAACCCTTAAAGGGACTCCACTGAGGTTTTTTGACATGACTGAAAATATTTTTTTGAGATTATTACTCCATCTGATGTAGGTCTATACCAACAATTTATCTGCAAAATTTCAGATCATTAGCTCGGTTGGTTTTTTTCCAGAATAATTGTTTTAATTGTCAAAAATGACCTTAAATTGAAAAGCGTTTAAACGCTTTTCACTCAAATCGGACTCATAATAACACAAACATACAATTTTCAGTGTATTTCTAGGTACATGTATATTTCTTAGTTATCTTTTGTATATATTTCTGCTTTAGGTATGTGAAAAATTAAAATTTCATGGTTTTAGGCTTATCAACCTCATTGGAGTTCCTTTAATATGCTGTAATTGGATACCTTTTGATATCAAGCCATTTAAATGAGCTGTTTATTGATAATTAGATATCATATTATATCAACTATTAACCCTTTCCCCCATGAGCATATTGTGAAAAATGGCCGTTTTCACTGAAAAGCCTTCTGTTACAAGTTCAAACTGCTATGAAACTATGAAAAATGCTTCAATACTAATCAAACTTTGCACAAATGTTGACTGGACCATTGCCTTTGTAACGACATGCTCAGTCTTAAATTTTCTGTTACCATGGCAACGAGGGGACATCTCAAAATTGCCAAAAATCACTATTTTGCCTCAATTTTTTCCATCAAAATTTATTTCAAAGTGCTGCAACTTCTCAAGGGATTGAGATAGAGTCAAAGGCTTTTCAGCGTTGGTTTCACTTTACATTATGATCGACCTGGGGTCATTTTTAGCCTCTCACAAGTCCAAAATTTTCTTGGCGATGAGGGGGACTCCACCCCCCCTTCAAAACCCCCAAACAGAAGGGGGCACATCCCCCTTCTGGCAAACCCTGATGTATCTTTTGGATGGGGGGCGGCACCAAAAAGTGCTCAATTTTTTTAGCAACATTTCTCGAACAAAAACATGTGTTTGGGGCCCAAATAGGACATTTTTTCACTATTTGAGGCCTAAAAAAAAAGGGGGGGGTCAAAATTGCGTTGTTTCGCGTATATATGAGGTAAAGGGTTAATACAAGCCTTCAGCAATCTGTAAGCTTTATAAATATATCAAGTTTAAGAATGTATCATTTTATATAAAGGCTATGATATTTGTAATTATCAAGTTTTAAAATGTGTCAATCATTTTGTGTCAAAGCTAAGATATTTGTTTTAGAATGCACAATTTTGTATTTGGATATTTTGTAAAAAGGGGTTTCAAGTAGCAATTGAGTTGTTTTGTATTAAGACTATTATTTCCAGTCAAATACTGTGGTGGTATGAGTTGGGTTTTTTATCCTTGTACCCTACATACATGTAGATCCAGTAAGTCAGAGGACATAGTCATTCACTGGGGAAAAACTCTGGTCAGGTTTTACACCATTTGGCTTTCCAGCTTCAAAATGATCATTTTGAATGAGTTAAATATTTTTTGATGTGACGTTTATGAATGTGGACCTATGAAATTAAATGCCTAAGTGTGACATCCTAAATTGGTATTGCCATTGTGATTTCAACATTAATTTCATGTATTAAGATATACGGTAAGTTGTGGTAAATAAGATTATGGTTCTGTATGCATAATTATCTTCTTGAAAAATGAATGAGGATGATTTGACAAAGTTATAATTAAATATACATCAATGAAGTAGAAAGTATCATCAATATGAAATTAAGGAAAGTGTTGTTTTTACTGATATCATTTTATATTTATTTAAGGAAGCAGCAGAAGTAAGGACGTTATCATTTCATCCTGGAGGGGATTTTATCCTGGTTGGTACCAATCATCCTACATGTAAGTTAATTAACATTTTGTCTTCTCCCAACAACTTTTACTGTATTTGTTTTATTTTGGTTAGGTTTTAATCCACACCATTACTTTAAAGGTCATGTGACCACTTTCCAGCTTTACAGCTTTTATGGAAGACCTCCATGTAGCCCTGTGGTACATTATTCCAGGTGTGTTTTGGGCACTTGAGTAGAACCACCACTGTTCCGTAAGCTTACTGGATAGCTTTCTTCATTTGAAAGAATCCAAAGTCTCTAACAAGATTTGAACCTGCAGCTCTGTTATATAAGTGGTTTAAAGTCATCACCCTGAACCACTCGGCCAATGATGCCCTATCACAATAAATGAATTTAAATAGACTAGCTCCTTTCTTAGATTATGACTACATTTGTATTTCTAGTAACACTTACAGTATGTCAACTTTTCGATTTGTGCTAATATATGTAGCTCCCTGTAAGAGATACGTTCATTGTGATCAAGTAAAATTAATGCATTTACAACAATAAACAAGAGGCCATCAAGTTGTGGATAATACAAAAGCTTAATCCAAACTGTTTTACTTCTTAGTGTTGTCAAGATCATTGTAAGATTTGAGTCTACTTGAAGTAAGCACAATTGCTTGTAAACAATTAATTGTTTTATAGAAATACATTCTTGCATTTAAATTTTAAACTGCATATCTGACATAATGTCATCTGTTGTATTCTTTAAGTTCTTTTTTTGCCTGGTATGAAGTAACAAAATGATGTAGAATTATATAACGCTTGTTGTTGTTTTTTTACTAGAAAAAAGTCGACATTTTCAATGATTTTTCTAGAAATTGTAAGTTTTGATGTAAAGGGTAAATAGCAACTTACCAGAGTTATTGATCATTAGTGATGTGTATTTCTGTTATGTTTCAGTACGGCTTTACGATGTGAACACATTTCAATGTTTTGTTGGAAGAAATCCCAATGACCAGCATACAGCTGCTGTTACATCTGTAAGTGACCGTCGGTATAGCAGTAAAGTCGACCCTGTGTATAGCAAATACAGTCCACTCTCAGTATACAATTACAGTCGACTCTCAGTATACAAGTACAGTTGACTCATGGTATACAAGTACAGTCAACCCTTGGTGTACCAGTACAGTCGACTCTCAGTATACAAGTACAGTTGACCCTCAGTGTACCAGTACAGTCGACCCTCAGTATACAAGTACAGTCGACTCATGGTTTACAAGTACAGTAGAACCTCAGTATACAAGTACAGTCGACCTTCAGTATAATAGTACAGTCTACCCTCAGTATACAAGTACAGTTGACCCTCAGTATACAAGTGCAGTCAACCCTCAGTATACAAGTACATTTGACCCTCAGTATACAAGTACAGTCTACTCTCAGTATACAAGTACAGTCTACTCTCAGTATACAAGTACAGTTGACCCTCAGTATACAAGTACAGTCTACTCTCAGTATACAAGTACAGTCTACTCTCAGTATACAAGTACAGTCGACCCCCAGTATACCAGCATAGACGACTCTCAGTATACAAGTACAGTCGACCCTCAGTTTACAAGTACAGTTGACCCCCAGTATAACAGTACAGTCAACTCTCTGTATACAATTACTGTTGACCTCAGTATACAAGTGTAGTCGACCCTCAGTATAGCAGTACAGTCGACTCTCAATATACCAGTACAGACGACTCTCAGTATACAAGTACAGTTGACCCTCAGTATAGCAGTACAGTCGACTCTCAGTATAGCAGTACAGTCAACTCTCAGTATACCAGTACAGTCGCCTCTCAGTATACAAGTACAGTTGACCCTCATTTTACAAGTACAGTCGACCCCCTGTATACCAGTACAGACGACTCTCAGTATACAAGTACAGTTGACCCTCAGTATACAAGTACAGTCGACCCCTTGTATACCAGTACAGTCGCCTCTCAGTATACAAGTACTGTTGACCCTCAGTATACAAGTACAGTCGACCCCCTGTATACCAGTACAGTCGACTCTCAGTATACAAGTACTGTTGACCCTCAGTATACAAGTATAGTCGACCCTCAGTATACAAGTACAGTCGACCCTCAGTATACAAGTACAGTTGATTCATGGTATATAATTACAGCCAACCCTTGGTATACCAGTACATTTGACCCTCAGTATACAAGTACAGTCGACCCTCAGTATACAAGTACAGTTGACCCCCTGTATACCAGTACAGACGACTCTCAGTATACAAGTACAGTTGACCCTCAGTATACAAGTACAGTCGACTCTCAGTATACAAGTACAGTCGACCCCCTGTATACCAGTACAGACGACTCTCAGTATACAAGTACAGTTGACCCTCAGTATACAAGTACAGTCGACTCTCAGTATACAAGTACAGTTGACCCCCTGTATACCAGTACAGACGACTCTCAGTATACAAGTACTGTTGATCCTCAGTATACAAGTTCAGTTGACCATCAGTATAACAGTACAGACGACTCTCAGTATAAAAGTACTGTTGACCCTCAGTATACAAGTACAGTCGACTCTCAGTATACAAGTACAGTTGACCCCCTGTATACCAGTACAGACGACTCTCAGTATACAAGTACTGTTGACCCTCAGTATACAAGTTCAGTTGACCATCAGTATACAAGTACAGTCGACTCTCAGTATACAAGTACAGTTGATTCATGGTATATAATTACAGCCAACCCTTGGTATACCAGTACATTTGACCCTCAGTATACAAGTACAGTCGACCCTCAGTATACAAGTACAGTCGACCCTCAGTATAATAGTTTGGTGGACTCTCAGTATACAAGTACAGTCGACCCTCAGTATACAAGTACAGTTGATTCATGGTATATAATTACAGCCAACCCTTGGTATACCAGTACATTTGACCCTCAGTATACAAGTACAGTCGACCCTCGGTATACAAGTACAGTCGACCCTCAGTATAATAGTTTGGTGGACTCTCAGTATACAAGTACTGTTGAATTGAGATATCTCGAATCTCAAGGCATTTCACTTCGAGAATCGAGATTAACAAAATTTGACTTATAAGAAGCTGCTGCCGTGATGTCGCCATTTGAACATGTTTATACCTGATTGATCATCTAATGTTGTAGAGCTAGTTTTAAATAATAACAGGCACACTGCAATTTAAAGGCACATTATGCCTCAGAAATCCATAATTTTAATTCTTTAGAAATGTCAAACATTTGTTTAGAAATGTTTAGATAATGGATCCAGTGCATACCAACAACAAGTTTAACAACTGAAGAAAATAGTGCTAAACATGCAGTAATGTTTCATCAAGGTAGCAAAATGTAAACAAAGTAGTATTTTGACTTCCATACAAAATACTATTTCCCATTGATTGCCAATAGGGCAAAAGAATCAAAAGATAGTTTATGTATATGGCAAAACAAAGTATTTTAAGAAATTGTAACAAGATATCAAAAATAAAAAAAAAATAAGAAATAAAAATGATAGCATTTCTGAGGCATAATGGGCATTTAATAAATAATAAATCACTGATCAATACATTATAAGGATATTATCAGCATAAACATGTTCATATGAAGCACTCATGGTGATTATGAATTTTAAAACACATTTGAACATGCCAGAAATAATATCAATCACACCTGGAAAAGGGTTAATGTTACCATAGAATGAAAATGAAAGTAGCAAGTCTTGTGAACTTGAATAAACATAAATGTATGCATATGTTATATGGAGGCATAAATCAGACAAATAACATTTACATTGATAAAATGTGCACTATTGTCTAAATTAAATCCTAATTTAGATGACTAATCATTGAAATTAATTAGGTTTTATACTAAATAGAGCAATTTCAACATCTTGTTAATTACCCAGGATTACCAGCATTTATAAAACAATCATATGTGAACTAGACTCATCCAGTATAACAATTTCTCACTTAAATGTAGCCAACCATT
Organism: Ruditapes philippinarum; assembly: GCF_026571515.1. Lineage (NCBI taxonomy): Eukaryota > Metazoa > Mollusca > Bivalvia > Venerida > Veneridae > Ruditapes > Ruditapes philippinarum. The sequence continues at coordinate 167,649 of NW_026864389.1, forward strand.
GAAAATTCCTCTTGACACATCTTCAGTATGAGTAAGTCAAAATTTGATCTAAACAGAGTTAAAATATATTGAGCAAAGCAGGAACTTTGACAGGACTTTAAAAATTCTTCAATTTATGCTAAATTTTTAAGAAAAGCAAGATTGAGTTACTGACAGTGAACTACACTTAATTCAAATATTGTAAAGTATACTATTTACCTTCCTTGGCTTATTGATCTTCTAGCAGGTATTTGCTGCTATACCCGGGAATAACGTGCCCAAGCTGTACTCTGATCATGACCATGTTTACTAATATGACACCAGTATTTTGTTATTACAGTGGAGCCTTGCTAATCGGAACCCTTCTAGTCTGGAATCCTTTCTTATCCGAATGAAGTGTCCGGTCCCGATTTTATTCGTTCTATTTTCAATAGTAAAAAAACTTTCGGATCCGGAACCTGTCTACTCCGAATTCTGGACGATTTTTTCAAGTTTTATTCTTATTTTACTTTAAAATTAACCTTTCGGATCCGAACAGATTTTGCCAATTATTACACCTACATTCAAAATAACAATCGCACATCTTGCAGGGGTAAACGTACACCAAACTGATGTGTTATTTCGCCTGATTATAATGGGTGAAACGTATGATCTGCGAAGGTGTGAAAATTACACTTAGCTTGCCTTGATATCTACTATAATTGCTTAATTGATTGTTTTTCGTCACCTTCAATAAATATTTTGATAAAATACAATAGAAATATCTTTTTATCTTTTGTAATGAATTTAATGACAGTGATGAAATAACGGGAATTAACGGAAACTGTCAGTGAATTAGGATAATCGCTGAATAGGATAAGAGTAAGCAACAATTGACAATGCTGATACAAATATTTAATCATGTCTCAACCTCCTGTTTAACATCATAGGTTAACTTACCCTTGAGGACATAACATTTTTGCTTATTTATTTATTTTCATTTATTTATTTTTGTATTCACTGCATTAAAATGAACAATATGATGTTGCAAAAATAAAACATTTATATTGCAATTTCAAATGCATTCCTGTTTTCTTTCCTCAAACTTTTCTGCCAATAACATGAACAAACATGTAAAAAAGCAGTCTTATCCGGAAACCTTTCTAATTCAAACTTTTCTTCTGGTCCGAACAAGTTTGAATTAGACAGGTTCCACTGTACCAGGCAACAGACTTGATAGTGATTAATATGAGTATCAGGTCATGTAAAGTGCTGAACCGTCTTTGTTGTCTTAAAATAAATCCAGTGTAAACAACTCTACCAGCACAAAATATAGAAATAAAACTGATGTTTGCCTAATGTGACAGTGATTACTATAAAGCCCCATAAAAACACAACCATGGTTTAATTAAATAACACAAAAACCTCAAAACAGATATTTTATTACAAGTACATGTGCTTTCCACTTTAAAGCAAGGAGAAGATCATGTGGAAGATTGTGAAACCAAATGTGTAAGCCTCATTAAATAAAAGTCGTCACTCACTCACTCACTCACTTAATAATATTCTATGGTGCTGTTAAGTAGAAATGATTTTATTATCCCCCGCCGATGGAATCGGGAGGGGGATATAGTTTTGGCGTTGTCCGTCCGTCCTTCCGTCCGTCCGTCCGTCCGTCCGTCCGAATTTCGTTTCCGGAGTAGTTCTCTGCAACTAATGGCTGGAATTCAACGAAACTTTATGGGAATGTTGATCAGCATGTGAAGTTGTGCACCTGGGTATTTTCGTCTGGATATTTTTAGTATTTTTAGAGTTATTGCCCTTGACTTAGTAAAACGTCCGAATTTCGTTTCCGGAGTAGTTCTCTGCAACTAATGGCTGGAATTCAACGAAACTTTATGGGAATGTTCATCAGCATGTGAAGTTGTGCACCTGGGTATTTTCTTCTGGATATTTTTAGTATTTTTAGAGTTATTGCCCTTGACTTAGTAAAATTTTGTAATTTTCAACTTGTGTCGCATGTAACTCAAAAAGTATTTGACCTAGAGTCATGAAACTTTACAGGAATGTTGATCAGTATGTGTAGTTGTGTACCTGGGTATTTTCATCTGGATATTTTTAGCATTTTTAGAGTTATTGCCCTTGACTTAGTAAAATTTTGTAATTTTCAACTTGTGTCGCATGTAACTCAAAAAGTGTTTGACCTAGAGTCATGAAACTTTACAGGAATGTTGATCAGTATGTGTAGTTGTGCACCTGGGTATTTTCGTCTGGATTTATTTAGTATTTTTAGAGTTATTGCCCTTGACTTAGAAAATGTTTGCAATTTTCAACATGTGTCGCATGTAACTCAAAAAGGATTTGACATAGAGTCATTTAACCTTATTGGAAAGTTGCTCAGCATATTTAGTTTGTTCCTGGGGTTTCGCTTGTGGATTTATCCAGTATTTGTAGAGTTATTTCCCTTGACTTAGTAAAAACTGTTTCATTATGTTGTTATTTGATCCTTGAGTGCTTGAGTTAGAATCAACCAACTTTACAGGAATAATGATCAACATCACTAAATTACGAATAATGAAGTCTGGAGATTAAGATGTTTTTACATCTAGGTGAGCTATTGTGATCCCCCACCGTCCGTCGTCATGCGTCGTCAGCAATTTCTTTAAACAACATCTCCTCAGAAACAAATGACTGCACAGCAACCAAACTTTACAGGAATGATCCTAGGGTGGTCCCCTGCCAAAGTTGATCAAATGGTTCTGGTCTGTTGCATAGCCTTATGTCTTCAGTTGTTGTGTTAATAATAACCAGTACTCGGCGGGGGATATAAATTCAACGAATTTGCTTGTTTTTTATATGTTTCATTTCATACATTTATACAGGCTAAATACAGTCCTAATGCTAACTTGTATACAACATGTGCTAAAGATGGACACATCAAGATTTGGGACGCTGTGTCTGGTTTGTGTATAAATACATTCAAGAATGCTCACGATGGAGAGGAAGTGTGTTCAGTACAGTTTACAAGAAATTCCAAGGTATAAACACTTTTCTAACCTTTCCTTTACTCTCATTTTGAAGAATTTTTCCTTGGACTAAGGTTTCAATAGCTTTTCTTTGTAAACATAATTGCATTTTTAAAAAAAAATTTCCATGTATATAACTCTTTTGTACAGTTGCAATTCTGTTTTTGTTACATGTTTGATAATTCCATTTGTTCTCCTTTGTAAATTCATGTAAGGTAGCGGACATGGTTATGTTTAAAACATATTTAATGTACAACATAATGAAAGAATATGAACAGATGATGTTCTACAAAGTAATATATCTGTTATTGATTATGAATTTGCGACTCATTTGATGGTCTAAATATATTAACATATCGGGTAATATTTATAATTCACAATAAGACTTATTTACCAAAAGATGGAGAAAAAATCTGATTAGATAAATATTATGGTTTGGTGTAAGATATGTCAGCTTTATTCATCTACAGATTAAAGCATTTTTTCAGGGCTTACCCTGGTTGAAAATTTCTTTTAGACAAATTTTTATGATTTAATGATTACATACAAATTTATATCAGAATAGTATATTAACATGGGCTAAGACATCCAGTAGCCAAAGTTATTTTTTTTAGCCAAATTATAAAAATTAATAAAATGGTAAATGGCTAAAACTGGCAAATTTAATTAGAAAAATGTTGACTCATCAAATTAAGAAAATTACTTGGCAGGTTGTAAAAATGTTTTAGTTAAAAGTCAGGTTTTTGTAGCCAGCTTGAATGTACAGTTTGCTTTATAAAATAAGTTCTCTTGCCTTGTAGTATATTTTATCAAGTGGGAAAGATTCATTAGTGAAGTTATGGGAGTTGTCTACTAACAGATGTCTGATAGTGTATACTGGAGCAGGAACTATGGGAAAACAGGAGCACAGAACTAAAGCTTGTTTCAATCATACAGAAGATTATGGTGAGTTGAGTACTTTTTGAGTGGCGTCCGTGGCTGAGTGGTTAAGTCGTTGGCTTCAAACCACTTGCCCCTCACCGCTGTTGGTTCGAATCCCGACTTGGGATTTATTCATTTGAGGAAGCTATCTAGCTAGCTTAAGGAATGTTGGTTCTACTCAGGTGCCTGAAATAATGCACGGAAGGGCACCTGAGGTTTTCCTTCACCAGTAAAGCTGGAACGTCGCCATATGACCTATACTGTGTCAGTGTGACATAAAACCCAATCAAACAAAGTACTTTTTATGTTTTGCTGAATCACACAAATGGTTTTAACCTCTCCCTATATATTTACAGAGATGGACTTAAATCTGTTTGAAATTTCTCCAAGATAATGAGTTTAACGGTCATTTGTCTCCCACCCCTAGTCAAAAAATCATGTGGGATTGGTGTTTTATCACTTGCAGAGAAAATTGTTAATTTCTGGTTTCTTGAATCTGTTAAGTGGGTTCACCACCAACATATGAACAAAAACAAAAAAACAAAACAGAAGAAAAATACTGATCTGTATATTGCCAAGTTAAATGGGGGTAAAAGTGGGGATACATTATCATCTAGCAAACAGTCTAAGAGTGTTTTTCATCTGAATACACATATTTACCATATTTTCAATTAAGTAATGTTAAGGACAGAATACACTGATGATGTTGAATGAAATATGAACAAGTGAGTCCATGTCCCCAGTAACACTAGAATGCTTTCTTTCAATGAAAATCTGAAATAAATATTTATCACTTTTGTGAATTAACCTTGTCTGTTTCAGTGTTGTTCCCGGATGAGAAGACAACAAGTCTGTGTTGCTGGGACTCGAGAAATGCTGAACGTCAAAGACTTCTTTCTCTTGGTATGTGATCATTGTGTCTACTGAAATTTTATATTTTGTCATCAAGTGTATATATGCATGTATTCAATGTTACTTTTGTTCATTGCTTCTTATGTCTTTTTAACTGTTAAGAGTCTTTCAGTATCATTGAAAATTCTTGTCCCATCAAAACTTGCAAAATAATAGGTCTGTGTTTAGTGACTGCTACAAATAGACATATGTACCTATCAAATTATTGATAGAAGCTTTAGAAAATGGAGGGAGCTCTTTAATTATGTCAAACATGTTTTTATATTTCAGGCCATAATGGGATTGTTCGCTGTATAAATCATTCACCGACAGGGCCTGCATTTGTCACATGCAGTGATGATAATCGTGCACGATTCTGGTACAGGAAAGCTGATTCAGACTGATAATACAATATTCATTGATCTTGATGCTTCATTTGTATATAAAAAATATACAATATAGAAAGCACGCTTGTGCAGAACTTTGTACTAGGGGCCCTAGTCTAGGGCATATCGGTTCTATTCATACCTTATCATGTTGTTTTATGTGTCAAACTTTAAGTACTTTAAGCAACAAGTTGTAAATTGTTTTTGTATTGTTTTGTTTTGTTTTTTCATTGCTTAAAATCGTCTTTTTTTTAAATTAAATCAGCTGTAGCTAATGTTTAAGAGATACATAAATGCCATTTTGTTTATAAAAAGATACAGAATTTACCATTATTTTAATGTGTATTCCTTTAGAAACAAGAGCAAGAATGTAATACATTCAATTTCTTCTTTTTTTTTTCTTTTTTTTAAATAAATTCCTACTTTAGTAAATGATATAGAATCTACTATTATATTCAAGGACTTTTATAGATTTATCGAAATAAATGAATTGTTAGGGTTTTTTTAACAAATAATGAACAAGTACGGTATGGTAATCAACTGTTTCAATCTGAATAAAATTATACATGTATTACCAAGTTATGATTTGTAGATCTATTAAAATTATATGCCTATGTTTTATTGACATCTATAAAGGTATATGACCAAATTATGATTTGTAGATCTATTAAATTATATGCCTATGTTTTATTGACATCTATGAAGATATATGACCAAATTATGATTGATGTAGGCATTTATGAAGTAATGTGCCCTATACATGTACTTTTACTTGTGTTTAACTATGTTGTAGGTTTCTATTTATCATCAATCAGTTTAGATATGCTTTGTTTTAAATAGATTGAAAACAGCATGCCTCCAGATTTTCATGAACTGTTTCAATGTATTAAAAAGTAAAATATCAAGTGAATAAATTAATTTACCCATTGCCAACACCACAATATATCTAGAAAAAATTAACAAAATAGGTAAGAATATGCAAAATACTGCTTACTGTGTTAGACATGCTGTAGAAATATGGTAATAAATTCTGATAATCTGTCATTAATTGCATATAACATGTAAATTACATCTTGAATTTTCAATATTTTTACTTTTTTTAAAAAAAAAATCTAAGTACATATTTTTCAAGGTAGATTTTCTGGAACTATTTTGGCCAATCTGGAGGTATACAACTTTAAATAGATAAATATGAACTTGAAACAATTTGAAGATTTGAGACAATTAGATATGGCCTTTTTTACATAAGACTGGAAAATAATAAAATAAAGTATTAAATTGAATGGAATAGTTGTATATTTATTGTTTTATAATTATGGCTCAGTCCTTGGTTTGAGATATTTGTGTTCAAGATCTGATGATCATTAAGAATGTCTTGGGTTATTGTTGTTAGATGATGTTGATTATCCTCTGGCTTGTAGAAGTACATGGTTTCCATGGTTCCCACTGAAATATCAGTGATACATTCAGAGATGATACATGCAGAGGTATTGGTTCTCACTGAAATATTGGTGATACAAGCAGAGGTATTTGTCCTACTGAAATATTGGTGATACATGCAGAGGTACTGGTTCCTACTGAGATATCAGTGATACATGCAGAGGTATTGGTTCCCACTGAGATATTAGTTATACATCCAGAGAAACTGATTCCCGCTGAGATATCAGTGATACATGCATTGGTATTGGTTCCCACTGAAATATTGGTAATACATGGAGAGGTACTGGTTCCCACTGAAATATCGGTGATACATGCAGAGGTACTGGTTCCCACTGAAATATCGGTGATACACGAAGAGGTATTGGTTCCCACAGAAATATTGGTGATACATGCAGAGGTACTGGTTCCCACTGAAATATCAGTGATACATGCAGAGGTACTGGTTCTCACTGAAATATCAGTGATACATGGAGAGGTACTGGTTCCCACCGAGATATCGGTGATACATGCAGAGGTACCGGTTCCCACAGAAATATCAGTGATACATGCTGAGGTACTGGTTCCCACTGAAATATCGGTAATACACGCAGAGGTACTGCTTCCCACTGAAATATCAGTGATACACGCAGAGGTATTGGTTGCCACTGAAATATCTGTGATACATGCTGAGGTATTGGTTCCAACTGAAATATGGGTGATACATGGAGAGGTACTGGTTGCCACTGAAATATCGGTGATATATGGAGAGGTACTGGTTCCCACTGAAATATCGGTGATACATGGAAGGGTACTGGTTCCCACTGAAATATCGGTGATACATGCAGAGGTACTGGTTCCCACTGAAATATCGGTGATACATGCAGAGTATTGGTTCCCACTGAAATATCGGTGATACATGCAGACGGTACTGGTTCCCACTGAAATATCGTTGAAACATGCAGAGGTTATTGGTTCCCACAGAAATATTGGTGATACATGCAGAGGTATTGGTTCCCACTGAAATATCGGTGATACATGGAGAGGTATTGGTTCCCACAGAAAATATTGGTAATACATGGAGAGGTACTGGTTCACACAGAAATATTGGTGATAAATGCAGAGGTATTGGTTCCCACTGAAATATCAGTGATACATGGAGAGGTACTGGTTCCCACTGAAATATTGGTGATACATGCGTTGGTATTGGTTCCCACTGAAATATTGGTAATACATGGAGAGGTACTGGTTCCCACTGACATAATCGGTGATACATGCAGAGGTATTGGTTCCCACAGAAATATTGGTGATACATGCAGAGGTATTGGTTCCCACTGAAATATCAGTGATACATGGAGAGGTATACCGGTTCCCACTGATTTTTATCAGTGATATATGCATGCAGAGGTACTGGTTCCCACTGAATATCGGTGATACATGCAGAGGTATTGGTTCCCACTGAAATATTGGTGATACATGCAGAGGTATTTGTTCCCACTGAAATATTGGTGATACATGCAGAGGTACTTGCTCCCACTGAAATATTGGTAATACATGCAGAGGTACTGGTTCCCACTGAAATATCAGTGATACATGGAGAGGTACCGGTTCCCACTGAAATATCGGTGATACATGGAGAGGTACTGGTTCCCATTTAAATATCGGTAATACATGCAGAGGTACTGGTTCCTACAGAAATAGCAGTGATACATGCAGAGGTACTGGTTCCCACTGAAATATCAGTGATACACGAAGAGGTACTGGTTCCCACTGAAATATTAGTGATACACGAAGAGGTATTGGTTCCCACTGAAATATTGGTGATACACGGAGAGGTACTGGTTCCCACTGAAATATCAGTGATACACGAAGAGGTACTGGTTCCCACTGAAATATCAGTGATACACGAAGAGGTATTGGTTCCCACTGAAATATTGGTGATACACGGAGAGGTACTGGTTCCCACTGAAATATGGGTGATACATGAAGAGGTACTGGTTCCCACTGAAATATGGTGATACATGGAGAGGTATTGTTCCCACTGAAATATCAGTGATACACGAAGAGGTACTGGTTCCCACTGAAATATTGGTGATACATGGAGAGGTACTGGTTCCCACTGAAATATCGGTGATACATGCTGCTTGCAGAGGTATCAGTTTCCACTGAAATATCGAAGATCTTATGAAATTCAGGTCCAACATGTGAATTGACTTGAAAACATTTATAAAAATTCTTCATAATGTGTATTGAATCTACTCTTACACTCTTTTAATGTGTAAATTGTGTAGGTCACATACACCTGTTACCGTGGAACTTTGAAAATATGATGTTATTTAGAAATGTAATTAAATAGACCGTAATCAATGACACAAAATAAAACATACAACACAAAAGCTTAAATTATGATGAATTTCAATGCAGGAGCATACAGTCATAGAAAGGAAGATGTGTATCAGTTTAGGAAAGATTGAAATACACCTGGTATATCAAAGTAAAGAGTTAGGTGTCTGTAAAGTAAATTTATAGTTGTAAACATTTCATTCCTTTTTATCCTTAAACATTTTAATCTTAGAAAGAAATAAAGAGAAAGTAAATTAAGTAATCAAAACCAATAAAGTACGAAACGCAATGTTGTTTTTCTAAGCAGTATTTATTATGTATACTGTTATAGCGATCTCTATTTTCACACAAAAGGCATTTGGGTTGTTTTTGTTGTTGTTTGTAAAAAAGACATTATAAACTTGATTTGCAATAGTTTCAATGGACTTTGCGATTTGTCTAAATAGGTGTAAATATCTGAAAAAAGTGACCTTTGCTGAAATGCCTGCCAGCTGATAAACAAACTGATATATGACAGCAGCTGTACAGGGTTTTCTATATGTGTGTGTCTACCGTAAATAAGTAAACCTTTTCATAGACGTAATTGAATTTAATGCACATACTTACGTTGTGACGTGGCTGATATGAAAATCGTTGCAGTGAGTTTAATGATAATGTTTGAGCCGTGTCACGACATAGTGGGTTTGCGACCAGCATGGATCCAGACCAGCCTGCGCATTCGCGCAGTCTGATCTGGATCAATGCTGTTTGCTTACCAACCCTATAACAAGTAGTGAAACTGATCGCGAACAGCATGGATCCTGATCAGACTGCGCGGATGCGCAGGGTGGTCTGGATCCATGCTGGTCGCAAACGCACTGTGATGGTTTTGTCATGACGCGGCTCATTTTCATTATAAGAAGCTGCATATCTGGTAAATACAATTTGCTTCCGTCAACCAGTCGTATGCGTATCATACATATATATGATTCCGATACATGTCACATATTGTTTATTGTATGAAATGTACCAAATGTTATAGAAATACAGAATGTGCACGCACCATCGCGCATGCATTGAAATATTACAAAGAGACCTTTATTCATGTAAAAATTAATTGTAACCCCTGCCCTCAACCCGGGACAAAGCGGGATAAGCGAGAGTAAACTGTCCTCCAGGCTTTGGTTTGGGCTAATTGTAACGGAAAATCTTTCTAACTCTTATTGCATGGACATTTTAAAAGGGAGCGGAAGGGATTGATTCTGCAGAGGTGCGCCTGTTAACGAAATTCGCGATTATAAGGTTGCCGGGGTTACAGCTAAGTAATGATTTAAGTAACACGGTACTAAATAACAAATTATGTTGTGCTGTTGAGATACTGGAGTATAGTTTGTTGTTTTCCGATTTTCAAAAATGTTCGTCAAGTAATAAACGTTCTTTTAAAAATATGTATTGAATCATATGTATTCTCGTTCAATTAACATAAATCTTTTTAGTAACGCGTATTATCTAAGTAAAGAAATTGTTTTATAAAAGTATACTTTCAGTAGTTATTCTTTTTCAATGAAGATATTCTCAGAGATAATCATAATTTTAATGATAATTTTTTAAAAACAATCAACAATCTTTAAAAAAAACACTTTCAGCGTTCATTCTATTTGAAATTGTAAGAACCAATCTCAAAATAAAAAAACAACATTCTTTAAATAATAAACGCATTATTTCTAGTGCACTTAGACGCATTCTGTTAGTAATAAACGCATCATTTTAGTGATGAACACAAAAGTTTAGTAATTAACGCATTCATTTAGTAAATAACGCATTTTTTTAGTAATTGACGCATTCATTTAGTAATTGACGTATTCCTTTAGTAATAGACGTGTTCTGTAAGTAACAAACGTACATCTTTCATGCATTTCTTATTAGTTGAGTAAAAAAGTAATTATAAACGGACTATTTTAATGATAAACACATGTTTTTGTTGTGGACAAATTTTTTTAGTAGACAAATTCTATTAATACAACAATTGATTTCAGTAATGGACTACTAAAGTACCAAACACATGTAGTTATCGACGTATTATTTTTAGCTTTAGTTTTAAATAATTATTGCATTCCCTTTAGAAAAGATGCTCTTTTTTAGAAATAATAAACGCATGTTTTAATAATAAAATCAATAATTTAACTTCCTCTCCAAATAAGTTAAAAAAGAGAGTTTAAAGACGCATTCTTTGACGCATTAAATGATGAACACATTCTTTCAAAAACTCCCTGTCTCATTTCTTTCATTTATATTTCCATAACCTGTCTTATTCTAATTACCAGATAAGTTGATGACGATAAGAATTTCAACACAACATATCTGTTAACAAAAGAGCACATGTCAAAGTTTGTTAAATATTGTTTGTTATTCAAGTAAAAGGTCAGTGTAGGGATCTATCACAAAGAAAGTACCGATGATGCTTAGTTTAAAGGGATTTACCGGCTTTTGATACCGGTTTGGAAAATTTTTTTTTGGAAATTTATTCCATTTTTATAAGATTAGAAGGGGGTAATTTTTTTGCCATTTAATTTACTTCATTTTTGATCCCCTTTTTTTAAAAAATTTAAACTGTGAAAGAAAAACCCCAACATTGAAAACGTTTAAAATTTTTAAACCGATAAGAAATAAAAAAATGGAAATGGGGTTTCGGGTTTATTTTCCAGTATTTTTTAAAATTTCACTTTAAAAATAAATTTTTTATTTTAGCGGATTATTTAAGTAAGAAATAAATTTTTGTTTTTATGGTTTTTGGATAAAATTTCCAATGGGGATTTATCAAATAAAGTTTTTAAATCTTTGTAACTTTTCAAAATGTTACTTTTTTAAAATTTTATAAGGGCCTTTTTTAAATTTTCCCCGTGAAAAGGAAAGTATTTGGAAATAATTCAAAAAAATCGGGGGGGGGGTTTTCCCAAATGGAAAAAACCAAACTGAAACAAGAAATGTCAAAATAATCACACAATTCGATATTTATTACATGATCTATTAAAATCTGGATATCACAAAACCGAAGTTAGTAGTCAGTTTCATTAGAAGTTTTAAGTTGTGTCGTCGGCGGTCAGTATGAAATGTTTATATGTTTCTAAAATAATCCAAATAGTTAATATATCTAATGTCAACTACGTTCAAGTCGTCCAGTGTTGGTGTAGCCACACATTTGTCTTCCTGCAGAACTCTTAAATCCTTGTCACTGTCCATAAATCTCGGATAAATACAAAAACCTCTGGGAAACCAGACTTTGGGATGACATGTACAATAGTTAAAGCCAATCTTTGTAAATTCTCCTTTCTTCAACAACACGTTAGAACGTCTGCACGTGTAATCTGAAAGGACAAAGAAAGATTGGGGTATTCATCTTTAAGTTAACAAAAAAGTGGTCGTTATTTGAACATAGTGTGTAATTTTATAATTTCTTTAAAATTTATTTACAAAATAAACATGTGACTTAAATATAAACAAATGACACAGAAATATAAGCAACATATGCATTAATAGCAGCTTTCTTCGCCAGATTCCGACTGCAATGATTCAGACTTGTACATAACGTACGGAAAGTGGCGATAACATTAACACAATCAGTTGCATGGGCTTTACTTACCATCTGGACAATCAAATTTGCATTTTTTCTTCCCAGTCTTTGTGGCTCGAGGATTCACACACTCAAGGAAGGGTTCAGGTATCCCATCATTATTACAAGAAAACGTACCATTCTCATAACATGTACATCTATCACATGCAGCAAACCCTCCTGCAAATAAATAACAAATGTGATGACATTAAGTGTCTCTATAATAAGTCTCTATATTAAAATTGTTTTAATGGATTGGGAATGCACCAGCCGATTTGTTATCAAGCCACCTACCCCGGGGTGTTGCGTGGGTGGGGGTCGTTGGGGTAGCAGATGGTATCTGCATGGGATAGAAGAGATATATCCCAAAGAAAGACCGATGGTAGAATGACTTCGGCGTCACGATTTAAATGTCACGAATTCACGAGTTTCAACTACATAAATTCACGCTTTCAACTACATGAATTCACGACTTTAATTTCATGAATTCACAATTTTATGAAGTTGAAATGTTGAAATCGTGAATTCTTGAAGTTGAAATCGTGAAGCCATATCGTGAATTCGTGAAATTGAAATCGTGATTTTTTGAAGTTTAAATCGTGAAGATGAATTCGTGAAATCATGAAGTTGAAATCGAGAATTCGTGTAGTTGAATTCGTGACAATGAAATTGTGAATTCATGAAGTTAAAATCGTGAATTCGTGAAGTTGAAATCGTAATTTAATGAATTCCGTATGTTGAAAACATGAATTCGCGAAGTTAAAATTGTGAATTCACGAAGACGAAATTGGGGTTTCGTGAAGTTGAAATCCCTCGGGCTACACATTTTTCTTTCTTCTGCACTGCAGGGCAAAAACAGTAGATTTGTATTGGCGGCTATATAGTGGGATTTTCCCATCTAGCGGTGAGTCGGGGCAATTAGTATTACATGATTGTCCCCGAATGATAGGGCCTTGACCTGGGGATTTGGTTATTCAAGATTGAAGTACCCATTGTTAGTTACCGGATTTCAATTGAATGTTGTATAAATTATCGAAATGCTTTTCTATTTCAAATTTTCTGAAACGATAAACGTGATAAAAAATTATATCGAAACCAACATAATGGGTTTGCGACCAGCATGGATCCAGACCAGCCTGCGTATCCGCGCAGTCTGATCAGGATCCATGCTGTTCGCTTACAAACCCTATTACAAGTAAAGAAACTGATAACGAACAGCATGGATCCTGATCAGACCATTATAATAAACCCATTATGTTGGTTTTGCCGTGACGCGGCTCATATATAGTTCATTACACGGTGTAATGTGCCTATAGGGGCTGACGGTCGTGGTAAATTAAATTAGATTCACATACCCACTGGAACAGATGCAACAGGAAATGCCTCAATTGGTAACGCACAACCGCAGGAAGGACAGCACGCATCTGGCAGGAACGCTTGCCTGGATACCGGACAGTCTAGAGCTGGACAGCTTGCGGCTGCGTCATCACATTCAGGTTTACACACCGTACAGCACCCATCTTCGTCCATTATCTGTTTATTTACACCACATAGTGGAACAGTACAAATTCTCTGTGTGCATGTAAAACTTCCATCTTCACAACAAACACACACTTTACATTGATCCGATCCTTCCTCCGGGTGAGTAAATTTATCTGATAAAACATAAATTATACAAATAAAACTTCATTCAGCTGCTAGGGGACACTAAACATCTAACACAAGCTATACGTGAATGCCAAACAATTTGAAAAGCTTTTCAAAGGTTTTTTGTTTTTCTCAAAGAAATAAAAGTTAGTAAACCCGATTTTAGGTCAGAGTGGAAACATATTAATTTGTGGGTATTTTTTTTTCATAAAGCATTCATTTTAGAAATTTACTTTGAATGTACTAGTAATATATAAGAACATAAAACAAATAACAAAGAATGCCAGATAGAAGATTGAACAACGCTCGCGAAGTAAATATAAAACTTATATAATACGTTGAAATATGATTGTTTTTCTTTCAAAACAGCGTTTGTTAAGTTATTGATATATATGATAAGATTATGTGCAGGGATTGACAAATATACATTTTACTTTGATTTTAAGACTTTCGATCTCCACACCCCAAGTGTCTGGGAATAACATTAATTCCGTTTTCTTTTCAGTAATTTTATCACTAGACCTACGCCCCCACCCCCTCCTTTTATATTTATCTCTATATATGCGAGAATGGTCGACTTTAACGTTGACTTATTTAGATAGAAGACAGGAGATATTGTCCCTGATATATATTTTACGTTGTCGACTTTTACTTTGGCTTATTTAGAACAAAATGTCCCTAATAAATTATGTTGGATATACATTGCATTTTTTGGTTTTTTTTGGGTTTTTTTAATTTTATTGTTGACAGGAATTATACATGCAAAAAAAAATTTTTTTAAACGATATAAAATAACAAACTGAAAAAACCTTTTTTTAAAAAATCCATTGAAAAAAAATTCCAGAAAAAAAGTTTCTCAATATTTTTTTTGAGAGGGATGGCGATGAAAAAATTTAACTTTTGAGTTTAATTTTTTTTAAAATAACTTTATATTTACATTTTGTTTTTGATATTCGATAAACCTGAGACATTTTTCTTTAAAAAAAATTTGCACAATTCCTGGTCTCTCTTTAGTACTGGATTACACGTTGAAATTACTTGTACGGTTAAACCTAGGTAAGTATATTGTAAATTCATACATGGCAACAAATTATCTTTTAAAGAAACATATTTCATAATTGACAATATTCAATGGCAGCATAACTCCCAAGTAATAGATCGAGAATAAATTTAAGCATTCCATGCTAGTAATTAATCATACTGATCAAAACGCATGGTTTTCAAAATCCATCTCATTTAAGCCTTAATAAGAATTAAAGAAGAATAAAAACCAAAACAGCTTCTTATGGTGGCTGATTTGGAGCACTTTTGTGCGTCGTGTCGCTAGCGACAGCACGACAAAGCGCCAAACGGTGCGTTGTAACACTGTCGTCTTGTCGTCCTGTAGATAACGAAGCACACCAAACGGCGCGTTGTCACACGACTCAAATCGAAGGATTGGCTATTTGTATAGCCAACAGGGCGACCTAGCAAAAACGCGCCGTTTGGCGTGCTTCGCTTGAATGAATTAAACATTCTTAAAGAAAATAATATTTTAAACATAATCAAATTATTGCTAGTGTTTACCTCCTTTTTGATAAGTAACGCCGTTTATCTCACACGAAGCATTGGTATAAGTCAAACTAACGACAACTAGTAAAATGGTGAGAAGTGTAAACCTTATGTCCATATTTGTTAATTTATATGTTTGTATTTGTCTATATAAACGATGTCTAAATGAGCGCTCCTGCATGTCTGTACACTTATATACATGCGATTTATCAAATCCTCTTTCAACCTGTAATTTTTATCCTTCGTTGGAATGCCATCGAATCAACAACAATATAATTAATTATCATATTCTTATAAAATGATGATTATTTGTTATATACTTATAAATAAAAAATTGAGAAATATTGATGAAATAAATGCGTATTTTTACTTTTCCGTATTTTCACTGTAAAATTTATTTTTTACAGCATACTGAAACATATTTTCCGTATCTTACTGGTGTGAATTAGATTAGTTTACTTCTTCTTCTTTTTCTTCTTCTTCTTCTCCTCTTCTTCCTTCTTCTTCTTTCAAAGATTTTCGTTAGCCTAGTCTAAAAGAACAAGTTTGCTTTTTTAAAAAGAAGCACACGAGAGGTCTTTTTGCAGCTGCGGAAGGTTTGTTTAATTCGAAAATATTTGGAGATATTTTTGCATAAAAGTCACAATGAATTTTTATAAATAACAATTATTTAACAAAATAGAATTTATTAGAATATATTTATTGAATATAGTATCATAATTAAAGTTTGTTTTACACGTCATTTATTAATGTTTTGAAAAGATTATGTGCCGGAGAAATGGACATTTACTTGACGCATCAGATATATTTTTTCTACAAAGGAAAAATTTATGTTATATTATCAAACTAAATTTAAAATAAATGACATATATTCAAAGTAGTATCAAAATAAATGTTTCTTGTAAAATTCAATATTCAATATTCAATATTCAATCAAATTCAAATAATTTTCGATTAATGTTTGGTAAGTATATGGAAAAATTTCCTCTGCAACTGATATTTTCCAAAATGTATGTGTTGAAACTCGGCAAGCCAATGGGCGGGTCCCCACGGGACGGATTATCCGATCCAAACCACAACATATGACATATATTATTATTCCTGCGCCATTTAAGCACATTTTCTTAACGAACCGCATTAAAATGACGTCATTTCGGTGTATTAAGAATTAAATTACATCAAAAATTGTTTTCTAAGGTAAATAATTTTTTAAATATGATAGAATATGCAAGAAAAAATATCTAACTTGCGTTCCGGAATAGATCGGACGGGTCCCCTCGGGACGAATAATCTGATCGGAACTGCAACATACGACATATTCTCTGCGATTTTATTGGAGGATAAATTAAAGAAAACCCGGACATAACAAAAAAGTCGCTGATACAGTTTGCATAATTTGTCATATAAAAAATTAGAGACTAAATAATCACCAATGTCACTTGCTGAAATTTACTGGGTGTACAATGATTTGACGGTACAAAGTTATTGATCTAAAAGATACAAAACAGTAAATAATAAACAAACCATCTGTGCCCGATCTACTCCTATCCCTGCAGAGAGATCATTGTAAGCAATCAAACACGTATGAAAACCTAAGCACTTTACTAGCCAATCGTAAAATGCGTTCAGTATACATAAATATTTTCATCGAAAATAAACAAAACAACTTAAATGCGAATTAACGCCACGTGAAATGTTGTTTCATGTAACATAGCAACACCTTGTTTCAAAACAATAATATATGTAAGATGGAACACGTATTGCGTCCGAAAAGTTGTAAAATATTGGCGGCAACATACAATCACAGGCACAAGTATCGGACCTGGGAAGAAAATATGACCACATTGATAAATCAAAGCACAGAAGGCGCTGAATTTGATTGGGTCTCAGAATGTCAGAAAGGATTATAAACCAATTTGTTTTTGTATAGTGCCACCAGTGCTGTTTCCAGTGTTATAACTGTAGTAAATTAACTATTAGACTAATTGCAACACTGATATTAAATTCAATGTTTATTTGGCTTAAACAATTAAAAAAATGAGTTGCTGGAGGTGTTTACACGCTCGTTTAGGAAGCGAGATGTCTGAAGTTCAAATCCCAGTTAACACCGTGGGTAAGCAACTTTGGTCACGTGACCCCAAAAGTCAACGTACACGGCCAAAATGAGCCAAAAATGCATATTTAGAAAGCATCGGAAATGTCGCGGTCGGTAGGCTATGTAGCATTATTTAAAATGACTCGATAGAAAAATAATTACAAAACAACTTACCTTAGCCGAGCTATTTTGGCTCATTTTGGCCGTGTACGTTGACTTTTGGGGTCACATGACCAAAATTGCTTACCCACGGTGAAATTACTCATTCAAAAAAAAAATAAATAAAAATGAAAACAACTTTTAAGTACTTGCACGATCTTGCCTGGCAAAATAAATCAATATTTGTAAGATCTTTGTTGTGTAAACTAAACAATTGTTCTAACTATAATGTATAACAAGAGCTGTCAATAGTACAGCACGCTCAACTATTATTGGTGCTTGATAGTAAAAGTGCCTCGACAAAATATTTTTTTTAAAAAGGGCCACATTTTTTTTTCAAGTCCATGTTACAGTTATAGGCTTTGCAGAGTGACCTAATATCCTCTCAAACAAGTGTGTTCTTCCAAAGCAAGATGTCAATGGAATATTAAAATATTTGAGGTGGTATGCAATCTTTAGTGGGTACGCCAACACTCGGGGTACTTGGATAGCTCTACTTATTCTTCGACTAGTTGAGCTAAAAAGCTTATGATTAACATAAATACATGTACAATGATTATTTAATGCGACACATATTTTTCTTGCCTTTGTTTATTTGTCACATATGTCTGTAAAAGATGTAACATTCTAATTTGGGTCTCTGGAAACAATAACAAACTTGATTCATATTTTTATCAGTGATTTATTTCACACATCATTTGTTCAATATTCAAACAAATTATCAACAGTTACCTAGACAATCTACTATATTTACAGCCAATCATTGCCCACACATAAAAAACAATCATATCAATCTAAGTAGCATATTTAACCAGGTCAAAATAAATCTAGAGAACTGCCAAAGAGAACGGCCTACTTTCATACAAGCATGTTAGAAACTGATACAGTTTCAATATAAAATAAACCCTAAATGCTTCTATACAAATGATTGTTTTAATTAAACATGTTTAATTAACAATATATCTTCTTAAAAACAAGTGTGATGATTTCTTTCATATAGAAATGTACATTTATTGAAAGGTTATCATAGGTTTTGGTATTTATATCACATTTATCTCTTATCAAACACTATGAACATTCCGGAACACCTGCTAACAAGACTTATTTATTACATTTTCTTTTAATAATAAAATTTTTTCAGTGACATAGTGGGTTTCAGAAAAGAGTGAGCTATCTTATACATTTATATATAATTCATTGTCAATTTGCAGGAAACAGAATATATGACAAAGCACATGTTCTCATTTATATTTAACCCTCACCTGCTAAACAAATTTACCTTGCTTAAAATTCTAAACAGTTTGTCACCATTTAGAACTGATCACTGTTTAGGGTAGAAGATGTGTAAGTGGCAGGATAGCTCAGTTGGTAGAGCAACGAAAAGGTATTCCAAGAGTCCTGTGTTCAAGTCCCTGCCAGGCTGCATATAATTCTCACCCTGTGATAAGTTCATTTAAAATTTCAGGTATTTCAATATATAAATACAAAGATTGAAGTATTGACAGTATAAAGCCTGGTCTGACTGCCTGGCTGTACAGGCTAGCCTGGTTCTATACTGGTGGTACAGGTTTATCACTATTGGTTCTCGCAGGTTCAGGTAACACATAGAATATAGCAGAAAATCAACAAAATACAGGTATATCTACATTAGCAGAATGATTTCTGAAATCCATTAACTGCCCGCGAGCTTCTTTTAATTATTTATACATTTGAATCAACAGAAGAAAAACAACAACAACAACAACATATCAATAGAGATAGTTATATATACATGTATATAAACATTTTAGAGGTTTTTAAACAAAACAAGAGCATATTGACAACAATAATTGTATATCATACTCCCAGAAAGTTGCCTGTTTGCTGATCTTACATCTGACACAGCTAAAATTACATGACCTTACTTAAGTTGTAAGAGAAAAATGCTAAAGGAAAAAATATTAGTTTTTGTAATTTCTTTACAAGAAATAATTTTTTAAGTAATTTGCAAGAAAAAATTGTCACATACGGGAATATCCAGCTTTGGGGTAACTGTTAAGCAGAAACATGGCAGAGCCTCGTTACCACTGTAAACAAGAGGGCCATGATGGCCCTGAAGTCGCTCACCTGTACATAGCGCCCCTCCCCCCACCCCGCCCCCAGCAGGGCCGATTTTAACCCAAGGGCTTTTATTTGAACAAACTTGGAAGACACCCATAAGAAGATGTTTCATGCTAAACATCTAAGCTCTAGCTCATTGGGTTTCTTAAAAGAAGATTTTTTAAGTTTTTACTATATGCATATAGTTAATAAATGACACCCCTGGGGCGGGGCCAGTTTTGACCCCAGGGCTTTTACTTGAACATACTTGGTAGACACCCATTAGAACATGTTTCATGCTAAATATCTTAGCTCTAGCTCTTCGAGTTCTTTAAAAGAAGATTTTTAAGTTTTTACTTTATGCATATAAGGAAAATCAATGACCCCCAGGGGCGGGGCCAATTTTGACCCCGGGGCATTTATTTGAACAAACTTCGTAGACACTCATGAGAAGATGTTTCATGCTAAATATCTGAGCTCTAGCTCTTTGGGTTCTTTAAAAGAAGATTTTTTAAGTTTTCACTATATGCATATAGGGAAAATCATTGACCCCCTGGGGCGGGGCCAATTTAGACCCCGGGGCTTTTATTTGAACAAACTTGGTAGACACTCACTAGAAGATGTTTCATGCCAAATATCTAAGCTCTAGCTCATTGGGTTTCTAAAAAGAAGATTTAAGTTTTTACTATACACATATTGTTAATAAATGACACCCCTGGGGCGGGGCCAGTTTTGATCCCAGGGCTTTTATTTGAACAAACTTTGTAGACATTTACTAGAAGATGTTTCATGCATAATATCTAAACTCTAGCTATTTGGGTTTTTTCAAAGAAGATTTTTAAGTTCTTGCTATACACATATAAGGAAAATCAATGAAAATCAAAATCAATTGGCCCCGGGGCGGGGCCAATTTTGACCCCAGGGCTTTTATTTGAACATACTTGGTAGACACCCATTAGAACATGTTTCATGCTAAATATCTTAGCTCTAGCTCTTTGAGCTCTTTAAAAGAAGATTTTTTAAGTTTCTACTATATGTATATAGGG
This sequence comes from Ruditapes philippinarum, assembly GCF_026571515.1. NCBI lineage: Eukaryota > Metazoa > Mollusca > Bivalvia > Venerida > Veneridae > Ruditapes > Ruditapes philippinarum. Next base: position 188,756 of record NW_026864389.1, read on the forward strand.
AAAATCAATGACCCCCTGGGGCAGGGCCAATTTTGAGCCCGGGGCTTTTATTTGAACAAACTTGGTAGACACTCATTAGAAGATGTTTCATGCTAAATATCTTAACTCTAGCTCTTTGGGTTCTTTAAAAGAAGATTGTTTAAGTTTTTACTATATGCATATAGGGAAAATCAATGACCCCCTGGAGCTCTTATGGTTCTTTAAAAGAGAAAATTTAAAGTTTTTTCTTTCGGTTGCCATCGCAACCAGAGTTCTGCATGGAATTAAATTCTTTGAACAATTTTTAAAGGTGACCACCAAAGGAACATTCCTGTGAAGTTTGGATGAAATTGGCTCAGTGGTTTATGAGGAGATGTCATTTAAAGTAAAGTTTACGGACGGACTGACGCCGGACGAAAAGCGATCACAAAAGCTCACCCTGTCACTGTGACAGGTGAGCTAAAAATACCTGAGACTTAGATATTCAAGTCTGTACCGGCAGCCCATGTAAGATTCTCATGATAAAAATATTAGTCTGGAATACATTAGTGATTATCACCACTCACACTGTAAGGCTTCAAAACTAAACTTTAAACAAAATATAAATGTCCTATGAAAACAATGAAGTATTCTATATTGTTATACAACATGAACACTTATAGGAGTCTCTTTTTAAATCATTACGAGAAAGTTCACATTTACTACATATATTCTTATACAAATTCAATACTTGATTTTATTTATTGCTCTCTAACTTCAAGTAAATCTATAGATTATCAATAGAGAAAACAATTCCATATATACAAATATTCTAATAAATAAACTTCAATATCCTCAACAAACAGATAAACTTGTTAACAGTCTAAAATGCCACGCATACCTAAGAGAACTAATGCATTTGGGGAAAAAATTGTGTATGAAAATTAGGATATTGTGTCATAGATAACAGAATATCTTCATCTATTCTAGTAATATATTTTAAATCCTATAGTTTATTGAAATATTCATTGTAAAGATGGAATTTTTATGAAATATTCTATATAAAAATATTCCATATTAAACCTGACTATATATATGAAATATTCCATATAAGACTGGACTATATATGAAATATTCCATATAAAACTTGACAATATATTGAAATATCCCATATTAAGACAGATTTTATATAAAATATTTAGGGATGGCAACTAGTAACCAGTTAAACGAGTACTTGATCGAAGGTCTGAATATCGGTTAACAAAATTGATATTGGATTACTCGGAAAAAATATGTAATTTCTATTTTATTTTTTTTTGCGTTTTAGAAAGATTAGTTTTTCCAATTAGTTCAGACATTTGGAGATGGACATGCATCTTCCTAAATACCTGTAAAATGCAATCAAAACATGACCTTGCAGAGGTGTGAAAATGATATCGTGAATTAAACGAGGCGATCAACAGTTTGACAAGCACATGGGATTGTCCTACTAGTATTTATTTTATTAATTTACATAGAAAACAAAAGTAGCATGCAGGCGATGTTGCTATTGTGTGATCATTGGAAATCATCCGAGTGACAGAGTACTCGATCGATAAATGACCGAGTACTTGAGAATTAGTTTTGGTATACGTTGCCATCCCAAAATATTCCATATAATGACGGGCCATATATGAAATAACTTGTATAAAGGTAGTCTTTATATGGAAATATCAGACTCGCAGCTACAAAGACAAACAATTGACAGTCATACAGTAACCTTCTGCTAAAACAAATTCACGCCAAATACAGACTATTTCTAACATTACATGCGACTGAAAAAAATAATACAATAGAAAGAAAACATTCCCATTCAATGATGAACTCAACTCAGACTACTATTTTGGGCAATGAATGTAGAAAAATTACTATGAAAAAAAAAAACTTTCTAAAATATTCCTGAGGTGTTCGAGCAAACACTAATCTACATACTTCACCACAATCAATGAATATGACAGCTAGTTTATACAACATGAGTTCCTATATGACATGATAGAATCAAACTTACAATCATTAACCCTCAACCTGCAGAGTTTGTGTAATGGATTAGCCCTGCTTTAATTTCTGGAACAGCCCATTTCAATTGTTGGGGATTTCAGCAACAAAACACAAAACAGGGGCAGCGAAACCAATAGTCGATATTGCCCAGATTGTCTCACAGTCTGTACGGACAAGTTCAAATTTTTCAAGAATTTACTATATAAATATCATATGGACAAGTTAAGAAATGCTTCCCATAAAAACAGGCAAGTAAGTCATAATCAGACTTTACCGCCCCTGCAAAAATTCAGCTAACAACTGTATCAAACCTGGTATAAAAGCAAGGATGTGCAGGCTGACCTGGCCATAGATTGATGGCAAAGGCTGAATACTTTTGGTTCCAGCAGGTTAAGGTTTAATATCAGAATTACCCTTATATTATCTTTCTATTTTTCTCAAAATCATTTGATAACAACCTTAATGTCACTGTGATCAGAGGGTCTGTGCTTTCCTCCTTAATAAAGGTTATATAGTATATAAGTTATTAAAGGTAGATGGTCACTGCTTTCCTCATTATAGTTTGTAAGTTATTCAAGTTAGATGTGGTCTTGTGGTTTATGTACCCGTCTCCACTGGTTGGATCCCTACTGGGTTCACAACTTTGTTTTAAATCATACCACATCTGTAATGTTAAGTTCCAGAAAAACTTCTAGGACATGGACAGATAAAAGGTTCAAATATGCCGTCAGCTTAATCTCGTAAAAGCTAAAAGAAGTATTTCAATTAAAAGTGTTATCTAAGTTGAGTGAATCTATTGAAGATTTTTAAATTTGGAGGGAGTATTCTTCAGTAAGACTGACACAATTTTAAAGAAAAACTTTTGAAATAAATGTTGATTTTCATAAATTACCTTTATTAATAAACAAATTTCTGTACAGAAAAGACCTTGTAACATTTGATAGATTGAGATGGAGGGAATTGCAGGTTTGCTTTAACTGAGTCAATTTTATGCCAGATTATGAAACATCTTCACATCTCCAGATTAAAAAAGTCATACTTGATCCTCAAACACTTTAAGTATAGAAACCAATGCTCCATAAGGGACGAGAAAAATATATCAATGCTCCATAAGGGACGAGAAAAATTTAACAACAATGAGAAGTATGGGGGAAACATTTTAAAGCTGTCTCACACCACTTCATGGCCTGCTGTTGTTAGTAATAAGCTATATGATTTTATCTCCACAGAAAAGCCGGGCATGACTAAAACGTGTCTCTCAGCAACAACAACAACAATAGCAGCAACTACATGTATGTGACCACAGATTCTACATGTATTAATGTACTGTACTAAACCAAACAAAACATCTACATTATTTTCCATATAATATATCACACAGTATCTAGATGTGATACTTCAATTCTCTTATTCTAACATTCACATGTCTTATACATTACAGTACACTTCTCTATCACATACATTCTTTGTTAATAGAGTTGTTTTCCCCTCATATCAATTTTTTACCACTCATTATCTTCTATACCAGAATACAAGACTTATTTGCACTTTTTCACACTATTATAATTTAGTGACAAATATAATCATTTTCACAATTATAATTACTAGTTAACTAAAACATTATACTCAATTTGAATTTCACACATATATCTATAAATAAACAGTCACAGAAAGTTCAGAAAAAGTAAGTTTATCTTTATGATTTTTCAAATATATATACCAGATTGATCTAATTGATTACAATGTAGATTACAATGTAGATTATAATGTATTGCACTAAATAATATCTAACCTTAACCTGCTGATGTTCTAAAAATAGACGTGTCCAACTTACATTTATAAAACTGTCGATTATCAAAAATCATATTTACATGCTATTTTTATACCTTCTTGAGGGAAAAGCATGGTACCACTTTTCAATTTTGGGTCATTTTTTTCACAATCAAAATCATATATTATTCTAGGAAAACTGAATAAGTGAAATTTTACATGCAAGTTATTGGTCTTGACCAAATGGAACAATCTTGACAAATTATTTCCAGTCTGGTCACATAAAAAAACCTCAGTGAAGTCCGTTTAAAGTCAAGCTGGGTAAGGGTTAACAATTTAACATTGACTGTTTGTTGTGGTAGCCAGAACTAAGGTGCATATCTTGACATTTCTATGTAATAGCTTTGTTAGCATTGAAGTAATGACCATAATCAAAAGTTTAATAATAAATTGTACCAATACCTACGCTAATAAGTTGGTCATGAAAATAGGTTGAAATTTTCTTCAGAAAGTTGAGTTAAGATAAACCTGCTGAAAGTTATGATGATTCTAGAACACACCCAACATTAACATATCAAACAAGTGTTCCCTCATTTTTTGTTTATTATAGTCAAAATGTAAAACTGGTAAAGATTATTTAAGTATTGATATCAGCGTATAACAGGTGGGAGAAAATTACATTTAGAATTATCACCATTAATTTTTTCTCCTCTACAGCATGAACTTTCCCTACATTAAACATTTGCCCTCATTTCCATATCCCTGGTGTTAATCTTACTAAACCACCCGTCAAAAATCACACTGTTTAATCCTCACAAATACCATGTACATGTATTAGATGTCATACTTCCATTCCTATCTTAAACTTATTACTTATAAGATACAGTCACTGATTATGTTAAAACATTTGTCTGAATATAAATAAACAACAAGATCTGTTGAAATGTGTAGGTGGGTCAGCTAGAAATTGTAAAATGGCATAGCCAATTACATGTATGAAATTGCTGCATATTTCGTAACAACAAAACATTTAAAATACTATTTCATGGATTAATGGAATTAAACAGTCAATAATAAGATGTAACTAGACAAACCTAATAACAAAACACTTTCATTTGATTCAAATAAACTGTGAGTTGATTAACATATAGATATGCATCCAAATTTGATCCTTATCTTTATCACCTATAAAATGAAGAAAAAAACTGATCAAAACAGTGGCCATTTAGAACTTCAGTCACTAAACAGGGAATTACTTAGAAATCTGGTAACTAAATAACTTACATTTTTTCTGGTTAAAATAAAAGTTAAAGTTCTGTTATAGAAATATCATGGTTTAAGTTACACAAGGTGTATATCTATTGCTTTAAGTAATGTCCCATCTTTACCTTACAATGGAATAATACAAACTATTGTTCCAGTTTATCAAAATTTAACAATACATGTAAGCATTCACTGAGTAACTCTGATTTTAACCCATAACCTGCTGGATCCAAAAGTTATAGAGCTTTTGCCACCAGGATAGTCAGGGCAAATCCCTGCAGTCTGTCACCAGGATAGAGCCAGGGCACATCCCTGCAGTCTGACCAGGCTCTATACTGTTGATTGACCAACTATGGATAGTTCCAAAAAAATGGATGCTGGAAAAGTCCATATAAGACATCCAGTAGGTTAAGGGTTAATATATTTGTCATATAAATCAGTTTAAACATTCAGGGAATAACCTTGTTCTAGCAGTGATACAGCTACATTCAGTATGTACTGGGTACAAGATTAGGTAGATTATCTAGGTAACCATGGTAATGGGAAAATATGGGTGATTTAATGTACAAATAAATTTAACTCTATAAAATAATTACCCCAACTCCCAACCCTGTGAATTTCATACATCATTTACCTCCCCTTATTTCATTCTATTTATTTAATTACAAAGAAGGCTTTATCAAATTTAACACATACATTAATTTCATAGGTATCAAAATGTTTTATACATTTCTATTTCATACAGAACTGTGTGAGACCTATCAATATCACTATTTCTTATTTCTATAAACTTTACATTTCTCATGATAATAGTTACAAAGTAAAAAAACAAAAAACAACAAAAACAACAACATCTTATGCAAAGTGAGTTATCCTGATGAACTGTTGAAAAAAAGCACTTATCAAATATGTACAAGTTTAATCATTTTGTGTATAATATTTGCTAATGTTTAAATTATCAAATGAGCCGCGTCACGACAAAACCAACATAGTGCTTTTGCGACCAGCATGGATCCAGACCAGCCTGCGCATCCGCACAGTCTGATCAGGATCCATGCTGTTCGCTATCAGTTTCTCTACTTGTAATAGGGTTGGTAAGCGAACAGCATGGATCCTGATCAGACTGCTCGGATGCGCAGGCTGGTCTGGAACCATGCTGGTCGCAAACCCATTATGTTGGTTTTGTCGTTATGCGGCTCAAATAATCTTTACACATAAAAAATAACCACAAAAAAAAATCTGTACAAAAAAAACCCAGCAAGAAAGTATTTTTTTTCTGCTTAGCACTAGGGTGCATTTATGTTAGTAAAAATATGATATTTTGCTGCTTTTAAACTTATATTTTGTATGCAAAATTTACAAATGATGAGAATTAAACAGATTTTACAGAATGTCTTAATTAAATTTGAACTTTGTTCAGTTTATGTTAACTATTCTTGTAATGTTTGCCAATAAAATATATGTATCAATACTAAACTTCAAGACCAAGCCAATTTTTTAAATAAAGAAGAGATACACAAAATTATTTCTAAATAATCATAATAATTATTTTCTCCAATAAAAATAAAACTTAATTTCAATTTTTCTTATCAATCTGAGGAGTGAAATTAATATAAAATCTGAAAGCAGCAAAGTATGATATTTGAAGTTTCTAGAACAAACTAAATTAATGTAAATAATAAAATTGTGTGCAGCATACCCAATGCACAGCTGCCTTTATAATGGTGAAATAATAACAATTATGTAACAACAAATTTCAAGTTTACACTGCAACCTCTGCAAAGCAATAACCCATTGACAACAACCGGGACAAATCTCCTCTCTCTAGAGAATGGTCTCTTAGCAACAACCAAAACTGTTGCCTCTAAAAGGGTCTTGTTCTGCACAGATTGTACTGTACATAATCTCTACTGATTAACATTCATGTTTCTTAAATGATCTTCATATTTTAAGGTATTTTGCAATTTAAAGGAACGAAAATGAATCCTACAAATTTTTAGATGCAAAACTGTTCTCAAACACCAGCATTTGATTGGTTGGCGATTAATTTGAATCAACCAATGGCTGGCATTCATTTCTCCCTGGAACCAGTAGTGAGGTCAGTGGGTAACAAAAACATATCAATCGTAGACAATCACTGATTTTTTTTACATAAACCCATTTTTCATTGGTATTACATATTTTCTTTATTTCAAAATTTGGAGAACCTGTAAATTATTGTCAAAAATAACTCCAAAATAAAATATTCAAACTGTATACATAAATTATGCATGGAATAACATGTCTTTATGTCTAGGACTTAATTTCAAATTATGTCAATACAAACAAAGAAAAACAAAAGAAATTCTGTCAATACATTTTTTATGCTGTTCAAAGATGGTATAACTAGAACTGTGTCCAAAGGACACGGATGCCCCCACTGACAACATATATATGGTATATAGTGAAAAAATCAACAAAGGGCCATAATTCTGTTAAATTTGGTTGCAGCAAAAATTCCTTCCTTTACTTCCATCTACACATTAAGGTTGTTCATCCCTGCAAGTTTAAGCAAAATCTGCCATCCGGTTTAAAAGGAGTTGCGTTCACAAAATTTCTACATAGTATATAGTGAAAAAATCAAGAAAGGGCCATAATTCTGTTAAATTTGGTCACAGCAAAAATTCCTTCCTTTACTACCATCTACACATTAAGGTTGTTCATCCCTGGAAGTTTAAGAAAAATCTGCCATCTGGTTTAAGAAGAGTTGCGTTCACAAAATTTCTACATAGTATATAGTGAAAAAATCAACAAAGGGCAATAATTCTGTTAAATTTGGTCGCAGCAAAAATTCCTTCCTTTACTACCATCTACACATTAAGGTTGTTCATCCCTGGAAGTTTAAGCAAAATCTGCCCTTCCGGTTTAAGAGGAGTTGCGTTCACAAGATTTCTACATAGTATATAGTGAAAAAATCATCTGTTAAATTTGGTCGCAGCAAAAATTCCTTCCTTTACTACCATCTACACATTAAGGTTGTTCATCCCTGGAAGTTTAAGCAAAATCTGCCCTTCCGGTTTAAGAGGAGTTGCATTCACAAGATTTCTACATAGTATATAGTGAAAAAATCAACAAAGGGCTAAATTCTGTTAAATTTGGTTGCAGCAAAAATTCCTTCCTTTACTACCATCTACACATTAAGGTTGTTCATCCCTGGAAGTTTAAGCAAAATCTGCCCTTCCGGTTTTAGAGGAGTTGCGTTCACAAGATTTCGGGACGTACAGACAGACAGGCGGACGGACAAACGTACAGACAAGTGCAACGCTATATGCTCCCCACTTTGTGGGAGCATAAAAACTATTCCCATTTTCAGATATACATGCATATACAAATATTTCTAAAAACTTTTTTTTAAATCTATCATATTTTCCAAGTCTGATACACACTTCTTCAGTATTGTTGTTACAGAATAATCCCGGCACAACTACAGTAACAGTTTAACAAATATAAATATGTTATTTATCTAGAGCTATTGTTATGCAGAATGAACAAGATCTAAAATTGCTGGAATTTGTTGACAGCATAAAAATAGCCACATATTGCTATTTCAACAGAATTATTTTCAACACAAATATACATTTTACCAAATATTTGTGACATCCAATAATGGGTTGATTGGTAGACGAATATAAAATTAAACTCTTTTTGCACCAGAAGTGACCGAATATGGATATAAAATTATTTAACATACACTTTTTAAACAGAATAAAAATGATGTTCTTAGCAGAGATATGAAAGTTTATGTAAATAAAACAGTGATTCTAACAAACATAATTCTTGACTGTTTCAATATATGAGCCGCGTCACGACAAACCAACATAATGGGTTTGCGACCAGCATGGATCCAGACCAGCCTGCGCATCCGCGCAGTCTGATCAGGATCCATGCTGTTCGCTTATAAACCCTATTACAAGTAGAGAAACTGTTAGCGAACAGCATGGATCCTGATCAGACTGCGCGGATGCGCAGGCTGGTCTGGATCCATGCTGGTCGCAAACGCACTATGTTGGTTTTGTCGTGACATGGCTCATTTAATAATGACACATGATTAATTAGATGATCCTATGATACTGTCTGTATATAATGGTATCTGAGTGTTAAACTAATATACGACAACTTTGTGTAAGTTCCTGCTGAGGACAGAACGTACATCGTTACAGAATCGTAGAGAGTCCAGCAGCGGTAATAAACATAATAAACAAGTATCTGTTGCGTCACTAAACCATGACGTGATTGGTATAGCATTATCTGAAATATAAACATAATCAATTATTATACAGGCGATCATTTTTTAACCCTTAACATGCAGAATACATGTTACATAATTTGTAACAGTTCATTGAAAAACGTCCACGTAAAAGTACAAAAACTAAACTACCAACAGTATAAAGCCAGGTCAGACTGCATGGATATTGGTGGTAAAAGTTAATCACTTTCGGTTTCAGAATGCTAAGGGCTAATCTGCTGAAATCTAAAGTTATAAACCTTTACTGCCAGTGAATAGCCGGGCCAGCTTCTACATCCATGAAATCTGACCAGGCCCTATACTGTTGACTGACCAACATGTGTGTGTTTTAAGTTTAATAAGGGGCTCCATGCACCTTTTCAGGCACTGAGAGTAGAGACCCCAGACATATCACCATTTATGTCCTGAAATGTATTAAATTGCCAAATAGTAACCTTGACTGACCAATTTCAAATTTTCATTTTAATATCCCCAACAAGAGCCACTTTCCATAAATAAATGACAAAGTTTAGAAAATATAATCAAAATGTAATCATTTGAAAATCAAGGTCATTTAAAGGTTAAGGTCATTTCTAAATTATTCCACATGTCTCTTTGGTCACAAGTGTCGTTTTGTCCACATATGAATTAAAACCGTACATAAATAACAAAATTATGACAACTTAACCAAAATTTAATACTTTGACCTTGACAATCAAGGTTATTTAAAGCTCAATGTCAACAGTCATATTTTGTTTATTAAATCATAAGTCAATATAAATTATGAGCATAATATACTGCAAATGTACATGCATTTTGTTTGTTCTCAAAGTCTTACACAAAATATAAATTATAGGACACATTAAAGTTAAAACAGCTTTATTAGGTTTGTTATCTATTTTTACACAAAAACAAGGAGACAAAACATTAAATAACCAGTAATCCATGTAAATTACCAGTAATCCATGTAAATTACCAGTAATCCACGTAAATTACCAGTAATACATGTAAATTATCAGTAATCCATGTAAACTACCAGTAATCCATGTAAATTACCAGTAATCCATGTAAATTATCAGTAATCCATGTAAATTACCAGTAATCCATGTAAATTATCAGTAATCCATGTAAATTATCAGTAATCCATGAAAATTAAATTATCAGTTATCCATGTTAATTACCAGTAATCCATATAAATGTCAAGTAATTCACCTAAATTACCAGTAAACCATATAAATCATCAGTGATCCATATAAATTACCAGTTATCCATGTAAATTACCAATAATCCATGCAAATTACAAGTAATCCATGGATATAAATTACCAGCAATCCATGTAAATTACCAGTAATCCATGTAAATAACCAGTAATCCATGTAAAATACCAGTAATCCATGTAAATTACCAGTAATCCATGTAAACTACCAGTAATCCATGTAAACTACCAGTAATCCATGTAAATTACCAGTAATCCATGTAAACTACCAGTAATCCATGTAAATTACCAGTAATCCATGTAAATTACCAGTAATCCATGTAAATTACCAGTAATCCATATGATCAGTGCAGACCAAGATTAACCCTCACATCTAAGCTGTCTGATCATGGTCTGCACTGTTCACTATTCACATACATGTGAACTTTTTTCGATGATCAAGTGGGAGATTTTTCTTCAAAAAGAGGTAGATTTTTAGAATTTACAATAAACAAAGAATGCAGTTCTGACATCAAAAATAGGGAGATTTCTTACATTTGTGAAAATACCCCTTATTTTAAGAAAAATCTTTGAAAACATGGCTGCAGAAAGAGGTAGTCTCCCGCTTGAAGTGGGAGTGTTCACATGAATGTATTCATTCAGTACATATTTTGAAATTTTCCCTGTAAATAATTAACTGTTTTGTCCAGACTGAGAGATGGACAGGTCTATTTAAGATACTGAGGGTGATACAGGTTAGAACAGTCTTACTATGTGTTGATACAAGTCATATACAAAATGAGAGAGTGATATTACCTGGATAAGCTCTGTATGCCACAGGTGAATTATCTAGTATAAATATACTGGAGAGGTCACGGTTAATGGCAGAGAGATCTTTAGTGTAACTACCCGCTGCTAAATTACAATGCTGTAAATATTACATAACATCAAACTTTATACATGTATACTCCTTGTACAATATCAATAAATAAGGTAGTCTTACTATCATGCTTTCCCGCCAAAAAAAATCTAACATCGGCCAATATCTAAGCAAGTTGGTTATTTCCAGCACAATACCTTTTTCCAAAATCTTAGGCATTAGATTTTTAACAAGCACTCATCCTTTATTGATATGTACTAAATTTCGGTATAAACTCTTAAAAATTATTTGAATACCAAGAGATCATGAAAAATAATGTTCTGGAAATGGCCGATTTATTATGATATTGGCTGATGTTAGAGAAATTTTTTGGCAGGAAAGCATTACAGAAACTTTCCCTTAATGTAATGAAATTTAAAAAATCTAGACCAATTTAGAAACCTCTGATCATTGATTTTATGAAAACTGAAACTAGCATAAAATTATATTATGTCAACTTGTTACCATCAGAATACAAATGCAAAAATTGGTTCGTTCTGAAATGACATTTTAAATCCCGTGTGCATAATCATATCACACCAACATGATTCAAAGTTAACAACTGCAGGTTCATATAAATATCATTATTGATAACCTTAAAAATCATTGCTTCTGAATCTGTACAATGAAATCTTTGTAGATGACAGAACAAAGTAAATTATTTATCTGCAGCAAGGAATTTTCACAAGGACTGTCACATTGGAGTCCTCATCAAGTCTCAGTGCTAGACAGTGAAACAAGTGCCATGTACAAAAATGTAGTACTTTTTTTTAATTCACAAGGGGGCAAAAAACAGATCAGAAGAAATCCATACTTGTAAAACAGGGTATCATAACAATATGCACTAATACTTCCTTGCAAGAGCAAACTTTTATAACAATGTTGAGTGACAGATCCAGACTTTTAAATCTTGACCAGGTTTAATGAAATTTTATAGGAGAAATGGATCTTGTTTTATAAAGAATTTATTTTAGTTTGATTGTGCAAGAAGTTAGAAGCTTACACTATAAACACACATTCAAATCTGTTCCCAGAACCAACCGGTACTGAGCAATGAGTTTAAAGTTTCTTGCTAAAACAAGATTGCATTTGAGAAAAATGCTATGCCACCGCATTAATACAACACTAAATAGTAGTGTAGGAACAGATTTTTTTGTTTCTATACAATTGAAGATTGTCATAATGCATAGATCCCTGACCTATCTAATTCTTATTATCAGATTAGTGGTTAAATCTGTTGTTAACTCAATAAAAGATCAGAGTAGGAATATATCAATGCACTTGAGTCTAGTGAATTTGGTGGTGAAGGTCATATTTCACACAGCCTAAATTTCATGACTACATCAAAGGACAACATAGTAAGACACTTTGTCAAAATCTAGGTCAGCTGAAATCAAAGTTCACTTAACATCTTAATCTGTACACATTGTTCAAATTTCATAGCTGTACATCAAAGGACAAAAAGTAGGTCACATCATCAAAATCTAGTTCACCAGATATCAAAGTTCAATTTTACAACTAAAACTGTGCACATGGTCAAAATTTCATTGCTGTACATTAAAGGACAAGAAAGTAGGTCACTGTCCCCTTGGGCAAGGCAAAATTATGGACCCAAGGGTTTAATTCAAAACAATCTTGATACAGGTCCACCAAACAACATTTCAAGTCAAATATCTAAGCTGTAGCTTTCTCCTATTCAGAAAAGATTTGTTTTATTTTCTGTTTTTACTATGTGAACATAATGAGAATCACTGCCCCTGGGCAGGGCCAATTTTAACACTAGGGGCATAATTAAAACAACTTTAGTAGAGAACCCATAGAATATATTATAGAGCAAACATCAAAGCTCTATGCCTTGTACCTTCAGACAAAAATATTTCTTTTTTTTTTTTACTATATGTACATAGTAAAAATCAATGACTCCTGGGGGTGGGGCCAATTTTGACCCCAGGGCTATAATGTGTACAATCTTGCTAGAGGTTCACTACATAATGTTTCATGCAAAATATCTTAACTCTAGCCTTTGTAAATTTAGAGAAGGTGATTTTTTAAGTTTTTACTATATACATATAAGGAAAACCTATGGCCCATGGGGCGGGGCTAATTTTGACACAAGAGGCAAAATTTGAACAACTTTGGTAGAGTACCTATAGATGATATCATTTAACAAATATTCAAGCTCTAAGCCTTGTACCTTCAGACAATAAGATTTTTTTATTTTTACTATATGTATATATTGAAAATCAATGACCCCGGGGCAGGGGCAATTTTGACCCCAGGGCTATAATTTGAACAATCTTGCTAGAAGTTCACTTCACAATGTTTCATGCAAAAATATCTTACCTCTAGCATTTGCTAGAAGAAATTTTTTTACTATAAAGTTTTTTCTATATACATATAAGGAAAACCAATGACCCCAGGGGCAGGGCCGATTTTGACCCCAGGGCTATAATTTGAACAATCTGAGTAGAAGTCTACCAGACAATGCCTTATGCAAAATATCTAAGCTCTAGGCCTTTTGGGTCTTTACAAGAAGGTATTTTAAGTTTTTACTATATGTACATATAGTGAAAATCAATGACCCCCGGGGCAGAGCTGATTTTGACCCCAGGGCTATAATTTGAACAATCTTGGTAAGGGTCTATCAGACAATGCCTTATGCAAAATATCTAAGCTCTAGGCCTTTTGGGTCTTTACAAGAAGTTATTTTAAGTTTTTACTACATGTACATATAGTGAAAATCAATGACCCCCGGGGCGGGCCGATTTTGACCCCAGGGTTATTATTTGAATAATCTTGGTAGAGGTCTACCAGACAATGCCTTATGCAAAATATCTAAGCTCTAGGCCTTTTGGGTCTTTACAAGAAGTTATTTTAAGTTTTTTCTATATGTACATATAGTGAAAATCAATGACCCCCGGGGCGGGGCTGTTTTTGACCCCAGGGTTATAATTTGAACAATTTTGATAGAGGTTTACCAGACAATGCCTTATGCAAAATATCTAAGCTCTAGGCCTTTTGGGTCTTTACAAGAAGATTTTTTAAATTTATTCTTATAATTCCTTTTGGTTGCCATGGCAACCAGTTTTCTGCATGGAATGAAATTCTTTGAACAACTTTGGAAGCCCTTCACCCAAGGATCAATCCTGCCAAGTTTGGTTGAAATTGGACAAGTGGTTTTTCACAAGAAGATTTTTTAAGTTCACTATATAATCTATATAACACACACACACACAAACAAACACACAGGTGAATCGCAGATGCTGCGGTGGCATAAAAAAACAATGACTTGCTCCTGACGGGGTTTGAACCAATGCAGCTAGCTATCATTAGATTACTAGTCCGACGAGCTAACCATTCAGCCATGCCGTCACTACTGAATGGATTTTGGTCAGTAAAGACCTGTGGACACTAGTCAATGATACTAACCTGCCTATAATATCGTCTATTTAATATTCCTCTGTTATTATCAAGTTTATCAGCAACTGCTGCCCCATATATCTCCATAGAGGCTGTAAATACAACTAAATCATACCACTGACTCACCTACAATACAAACAAAATCTGTTATAATATGTATGGTTGTATTACATATATATTACACTCTTAAATATAAATAGAAATGCAATTATTTAACCAATGTTCCTGGATTCTGTTGCAGAACTTACCATTTATATTCAATATGTTGGTCTGGTTTTTATACTGACTTCAACATTTTTTGGTCTTGCACACCCAATTCCATCTTACCAACTTTCCTGGGTAATTGACCAGTAATTACCAATTATCCACAACTGATTTAATTCCAAAGCCAACATGTTTTCAGTAGTAGTGATAAACAAATGACTATTTGACTCAATATCCCAGATCAAATGTAACACAGAAATTTGGCCTCTTCCAAAAACCCAAGTAGCAACACCTGGATTTCAAGTCGGATGTTATCCTTATTGAACCAAGTGAGTGGACAGTTTAGAATTAATATGAAAATAAGCTCTTGGATTCCATCAAACAGTAAGAAAGGAAGAGCACAGTACAATCTGACAATGACAACACAATATAAGGTTGTCACGTCAACAAAAATTGTAAACTATGTCTGCTTATTGATCTAGTTGGAAAAGTACAGTAATCTAGTGATCATTATAATTAATATAATACAGAAGTAACAGTACTTACAACTTCCAGAAAATAATCTACATGTGGTCGTTTGTGTACAAAAAATCTCACAGGATGTCTGTCTATCATAACCTTGAATATATACAACAATAAAAATTCAAAATAATTAATTTTCAAGCTTAACCAGTGAAGGAAAACCCTTGGGTACTCAGGAGCCCACAAGATATGTAAGTGCCGCCAACAAGACATGTACAAATAAGACGCCCTATCAGAAATATCCATCATAATTTAAATTTACTGTAACTGGATAGCTTTATAAAATGAAAGAAGGCAAAGTTTTTGGCAGAATTTGAGCATAGTGAAACACACAGTGAGGCACAAAGGGTTAAAACTCAGCCATTTAATCATTCCTACCTCTAAATGGGTAGTAAAGCCCCAAACACTTATGCTTATTAATTGATAAGATATTTATAATATTATGGTCAATATTACATTATTATTTGTCAATGTGTCACACATACCAGTATGGGAACAGGCTGAAATAGGACCATTAAAATATTATGGCTATGATGTCTATACAAAGGCTTATTTATAGCAGATTTTGTATCTAAGGACAATTGAGGTTTTAAGGAGGTCTAGTCAGTGTATCACCATAATTATGTGAGCTAGCTTTATTCTAGAGGCAGAGGTTAATTTTAGGTTATATCTAGTAAAATGTCACAATAAGCAGCAGCAAAAACAACTAGCTCTTTTCTCCTTCCGAATCATTCCTTTACTTTAAGACGTAAACTGTACCTTTACATCAATTAATATCATCAAATTTATCTAAGGCTATTTTTGGAATTCAATTAAAGGAACACTTTGTGTTTTGTGTAAAAAATACGCCGCCACTTAAAAACGTCTTACCTTTAATACAAAATCTGGAGGTGTCCCTGGTTTAACAGTCTGTCGTATAACTCCATCATGATGTGAATGTATTAACGTCTCATCTAAATCTAATACTAATGTCTTTCTCCTAAGCATACCTGAAAAAATTACTTTAAATTGTTAGCATGGTTTATTTTACAACAAAATACAAGTATGTATATGTATAAATCTGACCAAAATTGTTAATTTACTTTAATTTTATTTGGTTTGAAAAGGTACACAATTCACATGGGTGCAAGTTAAAAATTTGGAAAAACCTGAAAACCTTTACATGTATTCATAATCATTTTCCTACATTATCTTATAGTAAAACATGATGAAATTTGTCACAAAAAAACCTGAGCTTCAGGCATATGCCTGAAAACTTGCACCCATGAATTCAGTTGTAACTTTCCCAGTAATACCAGCTGCTGAGTATTTATGTGCAGTGCCCCTACAGTAAATAATGAGTTAGAGTACACATGTATATCACCAGATTTACAAAACTTTTAAAATTTTATTCTTATTACATGTGTAATTGTTTGTTAAATTTCAATATTAGTAAAAATGACAACTTACTAAGTCTATGCTTAGATAGAGGTGATAACGGTATAACTTCATATTTTACTGTTTGATGTTGTATAACCTGAAAACAGAAGAAAAGATATAAATATCATTGGACTTTCATCAAATGGAATAAAACATCTTCATTACAACAAATGTAACAAAACTGTGCCAAATGTTTCTAATCATTGCAGTGACAAAACATCTTACTCTTAGTTGCTGAAGACTTATTTTTAGAGATATCTACATGACACTCCCTAGCAATCATGCAGAAGAATTTAGCCACAAGCCACATGTACTTGACATAAGCTGAACAGTCAGAAACTATTCAAAAAGACAGAAAATACAGTATAAATGACTGGTCACACCTCAATGTCCCTAAATCCAAACTGGTTGAAAACTTAAATCTCCTTAGCTATTTTAAGGAAGGGCCAATTCTCTAATGTTGTTAAAACTTGTGGCCCGACCCTTTTGCTTTTTTATAATAACTATAACATCCATGTATAAACTGTAAATGTATTCGTTACTGTTTTGTAGTATGTTTACATGTGACAATGTATCTGTTCTTGTATAAAATGTAAAAGCAATAAAATATGATTAAACCATCAGAAAAATATATACGACATTTTAAGCAATTTATGAAATTTAATAAACAATCTTTTTATATGTGACTTTTAAAATTTATTCATTAAAATGATTGATCATATAATGTATTTGCAGGACTTTTTGACCTACAATGTAATTGAGGCTGAATCCATGTTGGATGTCAAATAAAACATTGTTGACCTTAAAATGCTGTGTAATGTTTGTTGCCACAATGTGTCCCACTATTCTTTACAATGATAACATGGCAAAGAAATGGGCCTACTTGCCAGGCTACTTGTATCACCTTTATTTACAAGAGTATTCGGACAGCTATCACATGTGTCATCTGATGATACTAGATAGCCAATTAAGCAGTTGTATTGAGGGGTAATAGTATGTTTGTAGCATGTTGCAGCTACTATCTAGCAGACAAACAAAATCATTATAAATGAGCAAAACAGTCACTGAATTTAGCACAGGCCCGATGGCCCATGGCCAGTGTAAATAAGTTCAGGCCAGTGTAAATTTTAAGAAAATTTAGTTAGAAGTAGAATAAATTCAAAACTGGAATTCCAACCAGTAAACTGTAAAAAAAATTTTTTATTCAAAATCTTAAATTTGTTGAATGCAAAGACTCATTTTTTTTTATTCAAGGGCCATAACTTGGCTAAAAATCATTAAACCGAAAAACCTGTTAATTATGCCCAAGAACTTGAATCAAGTCAAGTTATAAATTACATTAGTAGTATCTAAATTTTATTTGACTCTTATGAGTAGTACATTCAAACTTTAAAGATCATTAAAGGGGCCATTACTCTGACAAGTATCATTGAACTGGAAAATGCTGATGATATTCACATCTAGATTTTGGTACTGATCATTCCTGTAAATGGTTTAGATGAAATTACATTAGCAGTTTTTGAGTAGTACTAAAACAAGTTTTGTGACAGGTGGTCAGACATGCAATCCAGTTGGGATAAGGTGCTATTTCTTTTGTTTGATAACTTATGTTGTTACAGAATGAACTTTACTGGGCTTCCATTAAGTTTCAAAATTTGGAAGTCAGAGACTGCAAAAACTCTGACATTGGAACGCACATGATGTATGTAAAGAAAGACTGGATGTCACAGACCACAGAGCAGTTCAGCAGTGCAGTCATAGCTTGCAGGGAACATGTCTCACACTAGTTCTCCAGCACCATGTTTTTCACAACAACATTTTTAATCTTCTTTTATACTCTTTTTAGCTTTCGCAATTTAGACATGCAGACAGCTCTATGTTCCAGCGAGTTGTTTGACATTAGTGGAAGATAGATAGATTAGATAGTGCCGACAGAACAGATCCCTGTTTCTCGTATTCTCGGGGTTTCTCGTATTCTCGTGGAATAATTAAAACGGATGGAAGCGACGCTCGCGACTTCCGTAGATATCCGAAAACATGTCTATTTAGCAGAGCATTTTCATCTTGATTAAAAAAATAAAAGAAATGCGACAAAAAAAGATAAAAAACCAAAATAACTGTGGAAATCATCGTAAAATCCAGAGAATAAACATTAAATTTATCAATTTCCCCCCAAAAATCATCACTTTTCTAGATTTTTCCATGTTCCAGAAACCTGCAGCGGGTCTCTGACGCAAGACGCATCAAATGACGGTCTCACACTACTATTTATACAATACAGCTCAAAATATTTGTTCCACAAATAGATAGTATAAAAAAGATATGAACTCCAATTAAAAACCAATAATGAAACATTGTTTGTCCCAAACACATTTCATTTTTGACAACTTCAATGGAAAACAGTAGTAATTATTGTTTAATGCTCATATAACTAATAAGTAACTAAAAAATAAACGTAAACTTAATATATATTAGAGAGATTATGTAAATAACAACACTAAATTGAGTTCAAACTATTTTTGGAACAATCAAAATCATTTGGTACCAAAGAGGCGTCAATATGATCCTAAAAGTTTGATATGGCCTGCCAAGCTGTTATTAAAACACAATAAAATTACAGATTTAGGCCATCAAACACTCATTAGGTGTGGCACCAATGATTTGAACTGGTATGTAGAATAAAATCATCACATAGCGACCAGCCTTAACAACCAATCAAATTCCACGAGAATACGAGAAAGCACCTGCTTCACATAGAGGGTGAAGGTCAGTATATTCAAGCAGAAATATCTTTAGTTTTGCTTACAGTTACGATCTTTCTTTCTTTATATTTTGTTTATAAGGTATTTCTCTGTGTATCAGGCTAAAAATACTGTAACAAAATGTTTTTTTTTTAATATTATGCAACCAAGTTTAGTCCTTAACCCTCCGAGAATACGAGAAAACAGGATAGGTGTGAAGAATTAGTAACGATTCGCCACACTAACGATTCGCCACATAACGATTCGCCACAGAGTAATAACGATTCGCCACAGTTAAATAACGATTCGCCACAGTATGATTATAATAGATCTAACAATGATTTTTTTTTAGTTATCAACAAACTTTTTTCTTTTGTAAATAAATTGACGCCGAAATAATCCTTTTATTATCTGACAATGTGAGCTATTGTAGTCGCCCCGGCGTCGGCGTCCGCGTCGGCGTCTGCGTTGGTTAAAGTTTTTTGTAAAGTCAAATATCTCAATTATTACTTGAGATATTCAATTGAAACTTACAATACTTATTTATAGTAACAATGTACATCAGATTGACAAGTTGGATAACTCTGCCTACAATATTGACAGAATTATGCCCCTTTTTAACTTAGAAATTTTTGTTAAAGTTTTTTGTAAAGTCAAATATCTCAATTATTGCTCGAGATATTCAATTGAAACTTACAATACTTATTAATAGTAACAAGGTAAATCAGATTGACAAGTTGGATAATTCTGCCTACAATATTGACAGAATTATGCCCCTTTGGAACTTAGAAATTTTGGTTAAAGTTTTTTTGTAAAGTCAAATATCTCAATTATTGCTTGAGATATTCAATTGAAATTTAAAATACTTTTTTATAGTAACAATGTACATCAGTTTGCAAAATTGCATAACTCTGCCTGCAATATTTGCAGAATTATTGCCCCTTTGAAACTTAGAAATTTTGGTTAAAGGTTAAAGGCCTTCAAAGATATTTACTTGAAACTTTACACATGCACTTAGGGTCATAATTGGAGGGTCATAATTGTATGTCACTGACCAAGTTCCATAACTCTATCTTGCATTAAGGCTGATTCATATCCCCTTTTCTACTTAGTTTCTTGGTTAATGTTTACATGCAAGGTTTACATATCTCAATAACTATTCAAGATATTTATTTCAAACTTCACATATGCATTTAGGGTCATAATTGTAGGTCACTGACAAAGATCCATAATTTCTTTCTTGCATTTAGGCTGATTGTTCTCCCCTTTTTCAACTTAGAAATTCATGGTAAAGTTTTGCTTGTATTTTTGTAAGCTGTTATCTCAATAACTACTGAAGGGTTTGTACCTATTTTGGGACAATTTTATGCATTCATAATAATAAAGCAGTGATTTACTTGATAAAACATCTTAATAACAAGCCTTTGTACCTTTTCTGTCAAATTTATGTATTCATAGGTAATTAGTATTATTATACTCAATAAAACACCCTTGTGACATTACCTTCCGAATAGTCAAGCCAATACTGTATAATTAGACTTTCTCTTAGGCCTATAACATGAATTTATAAAAAAAAATTAGCCCTTTTGTGAACTTGAAAAATTTAACATTATCAAGGCTCTTTTACTATCAAGCACTTAGAATAGTCGAGCGTGCTGTCCTACCGACAGCTCTTGTTATTCTATAAAAGTTTGTTATTATATTTTTCTAGTTTATATATATAACGAAGTTATAAAATGTGTTATGTAATTTTGTTAATAAAATATTTATTTGCATGTGTTTTTATTCTATAAAAGTTTGTTATTATATTTCCAGTTTATATAAATAACGAAGTTATAAAATGTGTTATGTAATTTTGTTAATAAAATATTTAGTTTTCGTGTGTTTTTTATTCAATAAAAGCTGTATTCAGTGTAATTAATTTATGTAATTAACAAATGAAATATAAAATGGATTTTTTTTTCCATCAACAATTTGAAAACAGGTGTGAAAAAGTTTGTATTTGAACACGTGGCGAATCGTTATTTAACTGTGGCGAATCGTTATGTGGCGAATCGTTAGTGTGGCGAATCGTTACATTACCGGTGTGAATAGAGACACTTGTAAGGAAATTTCCACAAAGAACAAAAATAGTTAAAGATGGTGTATTATGTCATTTAAATTGTGTTTCTCTAAAATACAAGACAGATGATCTGTTAATACAATTCTTTAGGAGAATTTAATGTTTAATATTTATTGACTCATCTCTATTTTTATCAACTCTTTTAGTTTTAGTCAACTTTCGGTTCTAAATTTTTTTATTTCCTGTTCAACTAAAACGATCCCCACAATTTCACAAGTAGGAAAAATATCACGATATACCAACAATTGTGTGTACAGCTGTGAGACACAGCTCATGATTGTTGTCATGCATAGTTTCGTGTTTATTTACATACCGAGCGAATTTGACGTTTGAAACAGTAGCATATGAAACTCCATATCTTAGCAGCCAGTACAAAAAATCCTCGCAAGCCCATAACAATATACTTGATCATGAGTGCAGATAAATCATCTGGCAACACAAAATCAGGTAAATGTTTTGCAAAAACAGACAAAATTAGGTTTGTCGGCGACAATTTAGAAATCTGCAAACCACAACTTGCACAAGGCAGCCATTGATTTCCCACAATTCCCAAATCTCACGATACTTTGCACGCGATATTTAGGAAATGGCGTCTGTGGCAACAGCAAGTGCGATGTGCCAATTAGCAAAGAAGTTAACGTATTAGACAACTATATTCAAGTAAAATGATTCAACCAGAGTAGAATCTCTTACGTGATATATGTTTTCGTTTTCAATTTGAGTGCTAATTATTTGGAATAGCTTGTTTTGCAATGTATTGTAAGTTATGCTATGCCTATTTTCATTATCACCATGAGTTCAAGTGGGTGGGGTACAGATTGTTTACATCATGATCATTAATGAAAATGACAGTATTATTTTTTGTTACCTTAATTAAAAATGATTTTCAAGTATCACCACAAAACTGTTGACAATATAACCAGCGTGACATATTTTGCATTATTGTAGATGTCAATTATTTTATCGATAAATCTGTTAAAACATAACATGAGGATGCAAGGCGAAGCATATTATTGTCTAAGAGTATAGCTACCAAAGCTTGCCATTTTAAGTCGAAGCATATCACCAATTAATTCTTTCTGCAAACAACTTGTTATTTTTTACACTTTTGCATTAATTACCGTATTAAATTGTTTCTATTTATCTCCTTTGGGGCGTGCATTTTATAAAAATGAGGGCGCTAATTAGAACTATAAAAATGTGCTTTATAACAAGTCGCAGTATTAATTTTTTTGTATTACGTAATGCAATAGAGGCTAGCGCGATACATGTGTCGTTTGATATTTTAATTCATGTATGTAGCTATTCAACATGATTGGCACATCTAGGTGCTGGAAGAAGGAAAATCATTACACAGCATCTTTCAAAATAAAGTTATTAAACAAGCTGGCGAGAAGGGAAAACATCATACAGAAAAAGTATCTGGTCTAGACATAAAGCGTGTAGGAGAATGGTGCCAGATGAAAAATTAAAATAGCCATCACATCAAATTAAATTAAAAATAAGACTTGAGGTGCTGGGCGCCCTGTACGATATCAAGACATTGTAATCAGCAGGCCTAGACATTAACTTTTGAATCAGGTTGCCCTGTCGGGCAAGTAGTTTTTAAAACTACTTGCCCTGACCTAAGACTTACTTGTCCTGACCTAAAAATGGTAAAAATGTATAAATCAGAAAAAACAAACAAGCTCATACATTAATACTTCTTGTATTAGGTAATGTTAACAATTAAGGCAATAAACTGGACATATTGTTTATGAAATTGATTGTTAGTTAGACACAAATATTTTTTGCATTTAGTAGTTTTTCTAAAACATCGGTTCATCTGTTTATTCAATGTGAATATACTACGGTCATGTACATTTGTTGATAAAGGAAACGGAAGGAAAAATATGAGCATGCGCCGCGGTAAGGTAATTCCTCGTTCAATCATCAAGTCAACAGCCGTAAACGAGTCTTCGTTGACTAAGTTCATAATGTTGTTATATTAGATTAAACAATAAATCATTTTAAATGCAAAAACTTTATTTAACAATTATATTTAAAGATCAATACGATTATTTACATATTTTCAATGATATCTTTACATGCAAACATCAAAATTTAAACAACAGCATAACCCGGGAATTACCTTGTACAAAATTAGATATAGTCTATTATTAGAACGGGGAATAACCTTACCGCGGCGCATGCTCATATTTTTGCTTCCGTTTCCTATATCAACAAATGTACATGACCGTAGTATATTCACATTATTGGTAATGATTCATGGTGTATTTTTGTTTTAAAGATGTTTATAAATGAAAAGATATTATTTCTATTCATTTTGTACATGCATTTTGTCAATGATGCTTTTTATTTTCAATTGCCCTGTCGGACAAGTGCTTTTCAAAATAACTTGCCCGGACCAAACTTTGAGTTGTCCCGGGTAGTCGGGCAACCGTTAATGTCGAGCCCTGAATCAGCAAAAAAAGTAATTGAAAACATTTTGGCAGGTGATGGGATTGTACTGTCTGAGAGTGATGATGACTCATTTTCGTACTGGCTGAGAGTACAGATTATGAAAGTGCTGGACATTAAACAATTAAAAAAAAAATAAAAAGAGTTGAAGTTTACTGATTTTCTGTTTGAGTATTCTTTTGATTGATCACTAGTAGTTGTAATTTTTCAAATAAAATGTATGGATATTTTGCATTGCCATTTTGTTATGGATAATAAATCTATAAGGTCAGATATTTTTCTATCACAAAATGTGGTAGGGGGCGTTTATTAGAGGGAGAGAGTTAAATGGAAACAATACGGTATGACCATTAATACAACCTGTCAAATCTTAAATGTTAAGGGGGCCTCCGTGGCCCAGTGGTTAAGGTCGTTGACTTGAGATCACAGGTCCCTCACCGCTGTAGGTTCGATCCTCACTCGGGTCGAAATCTTTCATGTGAGGAAGCCATCCAGCTGGCTTACGGAAGGTCGGTTGTTCTACCCAGGTGCCAGAAATAATGTCCGAAGGCGCACCTGGGGTCTTCCTCCACCAATAAAGCTGGAAAAAATCTCGGCGGGACGCTCTAAGATGGCCCGACATATGGGCTTTCCGGCGGCGACCTTAAATAAACGCATTAAAAAAAAAAAAAAAAAAGAAATTAAATGTTAAATGGATATGACTATTATTTATTTTAATCAAGTTGATTCATTTTTTAAAAATATTTTTATGAATAATTATGGATATAAATATAACAATGTCAAGCTAGAAATTTTTATTTATCTTCTTAAGTACTCATTTTAATTTCATTCTCTTTAATGTACAATAACATTTAAAAATAAAATAAAATATATATTTATGATAAATTTGACAATTTATAAAAATGATCTGTCTGTTTACAAAAACAAAAACACAATTGATAAGCAAATCAATTCTCTATAAAAGATAAAGGTGGTACACATTGATGTGGTATGCTTGACACACGGGCACGCTTTGTCAAACATTCTAAATGTGAACCTGAATTATATTCGCCATAGATCAATAAGCATGTCACTATAGTATTTCAACTTTAAAGTATTTTACTGGAATATAATACTAATTCTTGTCACAGACTTGCATTATGTATTAATGGTACCTTAGTGAGTTTTAAATTGTCAGTTTGACAGACAATAATGAGTTAAGTACTCATATTTGATAAATCAGTAAAAATTCATATTAATATTAATTATTGTTTCAATAGACTAAGAAAAAGATGCAATGGGTGGGGTAGATGGTCAACTACAAATTGACACAAAGCTTCATGAGGCTGTGAGGTTCTCTCAGATTGAGGATGTGAGGATCGCCCTCCAGCAAGGTTATGATCCCAATCTGATCGGAGTGTATATGTGGAGTCCCCTTCACGAGGCTGCATATAATGGAGACAAAGAAATTCTCAAGTTGCTATTACAAAAAAAAGGTTTGGATCTTTGAATAGAATTTTTGAAGGGTATAAAGCTATATCTCATGAAATATTTTTTATTAAAATTTATGAATGTTAAAATTATTTTTAGAAGTAGGGGTTCAACCATTTAGCAGTGATTTTATGAATGGGCCAGGCCATTGGCTCTTATGATATCAAAGAAACAGTTCTTTTATACAGATATTTTAGAAGTACTCTTTTAATAATTTTATGAACAAATATTATTCATGTAGCTTTATACACTTTAATTTTCCCTTGATTATCCAGTTGCATTTTTTCTGTTATCATAAATGTCAAATTTATTTTTCCTGCTATTGTCATTATTAATCTGTACAGAGAGGTGTTTCATATCATTTATCATACTTTAGCCAAATAAACATGATAATTGCTTGTTGCTTAGGAATTCAACAAGTCCAATCAAGTTATATGTTCTTTACATTGTTGATGTGATTTAAAACACAAACAATGCTTTACTAATCCCAGATGGTGGTATGCATTTTTTTTGCTGTTGTCTTAATTCTTTATAATGTATAACTATAAACTTGTCACTTAAATGAAATTTAAATATCAGAGAGAGAAAAGAAGAGAAACAATAGTCTATTGTTGTATAAGAGACCATATGATAACTGTATTTCTTACATAGAGAATATTGAATGAGTGTAGCTTTAATACTAAATTTTTTAATCTATTATCTATTTATCACAGATATAAGATAAGAACAGTAAACTGTTAAAAGATTTTTCAATGATGCGCGTATAGTGTTACACTTACATTAGTGCCCTTTAACGCTATATTTGTATATTATGCAAATGACTTCACATCAAAGTGTTATATCACAAGTGTAATATTGTTTTTATCAAATGACTGTATTACACTCCTGCGCCAAGCTCTATGTGATAAAAAATTAATATTTCAGGCAAAGTGGCTATATCACGATGTTTTTTAGAATTTAAAAATGTATAAAAGTTTAAATTTGCAATTTTTACACTGTTAGTAGTGAAGAAAGATGGCAGAAAAATGCTAGGCCTACCAGATGAAGGTTGTACATGTTGTTATTATTCATGAGCACAAAGAGAAACACATCTTTGTTTTATGGCTGCAGCTAACACTATAAAAAATGTGAAGCCATTTTAATTTTATTCATACCCTTGTATAAAGGAGATATGTTTTCATTTGCAACCATTATACCTCTGTACAGGTGATCCAAACAAGAAGGATTATCAAAGGGGACGTACAGCGACACACTATGCCGCAGAAAATGGCCACATTGAATGCCTCAAATTGCTGATAAACGCAGGGGCCAGGTATGATATTAAGGATGAGGATGACAAAGATTGTCTTGATGTTGTCACTCCTGGTGGACGCAAAATTCTTGAAAGATTAAGTAAGTCAGATTACTTTTGATGATTTTCTGTTACATCAATGTTATATATTCATCTTAGTAGTTTTTTGATGAAAATAGAGTAAGTTTTTTCAATATATGAAAATATGTGCACATTTTGATTTATTTTTCATAGTTCACACCTTGTATAAGGTATTGTTATAATAAAAGTTGTTATAAGCCCTACTATTTGAAGAAAAAGAAGAGCTATTTAACTCACCCAGGCTTCGGTGTTTGCATTGGTTAATTTTTTGCTTGCGATAACTCTTAATGGATTTTGACAGAACTATGGCCCTTTTTTAATTTAATAATTTCTACGTTATCCAGGCTCTTGTTTTACTATCTAGTCGGACACAGTCATTATCCTACTGTAACTCTTGTTTCATCAAATCATGGTAACTGTAACAGACAATAGAATAAAACATTGAAGCAGCTTGGGAATTCAAAATTGAAGCATTTGCACTATTTATGTTTTGATATTGCTTTGTTTCAGAAATGAAGGATTTAATGTTAAACCCTGATGACGATAAAGATGAAGGAATCTCAACTGACCGGTCACATGACCTAACATCTTTATCTTCCAGTAGAAGATCATCAGTCATTTTTGAGCAAGACGATGGTCCAGGTATATATGTTTACTCATCTTTATTATTTGATAAATATTTTTTTAGGAGTTGTTTCAGTGCATTTCATAAGATTACATTGTGTGGCATGAAGGATAAAAATGCCTGGCAGTTGTATGTTATTGTATGTAAACAAAACAATTAAATTATGTTGCAAGTGTTATAATAATTGTTAATGCTTCTTTCCCAGAGAAGATCACATGAACTGGAAATAACAGAGTCAGTATACTATATGTTTTAGCAAAATGGAATTTCTTCACAGTTGAGTCACAAGTTAATTTTATTCTGAAGATTTTTGTTTATCTACAATTCAAGCATAAAACATATAAAATTTGTATTTACAGCATTTATTCTGAATTATTTGTGAATTATTAGGAAGATATCAGGTATTTCAAATTGTTAAATTAAGTAAAATATGTTTCTATTTATCAGTGTTAGGTCATATTCACCTGTCTGTGGAGTACCATGCAGCAAAGGGGTCACTGAAAATACGTGTATGGCAGCTCTCTGATCTACTTCTTCCACCTCGTGAGTTTGCAACTTTATTCTTGTGTGATGGCCACTTTGTAAATTTGCTATTTCCCTGTTAAATGTATCATTAACTAAAACTGTTCTGGACTTATATTTTTTTTGTAATGTCATTTTCATACATCCCATACTGTGATCTCCCTTATTTAGTTATTGCCATTACATTTGTTATTTTGTTTTATTTCATGGCTCTGCTGGGATTCTTTGTCAATGGTTATATTGTTTAATTTTTTGATTTGTTTTTGTCTGTTAATTTTCAGCAAATACCTCAATGATTCATTCAATTTATGTAAAGAGCTACCTTCAGCCTGACAAGAAACGTGAAACAAAGCGTAAAACAGAAGAAGTCAAAGTGGACTCCTCCAAAGGTTCTATTCATTGGAAGAAGAAGAAAGATATTAGCGTTAAACATGTATTTACACCGGCAAACTTTAAGTTTAGTCAGCCTTTAGAATACTCAGGAATAACACATGATGTTGTCAAAGAAAAACAGCTAGAAATTGAGGTATGTGTAACACAGCGTTACTCTCACCGAAGTTTCCTTATTGGAATGATACGTATGTCGTTAAAATCTGCCGTGAAGAAATTGAAAAGGGAAAGATTAGTAATAATTCCATGTATGAACCACACAATTCCTTCTAGCATGAAGGTATATTGTGCATCCGAACTGGACATTGTGAATAATTCTCCAGGTGGAAATTACTTCTTTAGTAGCCCAAATGTGAGAATTGTGCTTCCGGAGGATACAGATGATTCATCTGAAAAAGCTGCCAGTAACCCAGATTTGCAACCATGGAAACATCACTCTCCATCTGTGGAAGTAGATATGAACCAAAAGTTTGAAATTGTGCCAAATGTTCCTAAATTGGATTTAAATATAACGCCCTTAGATGAGAGTGGATATTCTAGTGAGTTTCATGTATCGTTGCATGGTGAGCTAGAAAGCCCAGATTCTGACAGTTCTAAAAATAGTTTTGTAAGGTTACATGAGAAAAGTGTAGGTATTCCAAAAGTTCACGATCCATTGAGGAAAATGAAGCCCGTCCAAGTACTAGAAAATATTAAAGAGCACAATTTAAGAAATACTGAAACTAATTTAGTTGGTAAGTCAGATGTTAAACTAGAAATAACTGACTTTGATGATACTGATTTAGGTGAAGTTCTTGTTGAGAGTGGTATAAAAAGTAATAAAGAAGCGGAGAAATCTAAAAAACAAACAACAAAATCTGGTAAAAAATCAGATGAAGATTCAGGTTCGAGACCTGAAACCCCTACATGGGATTATTATGATATTCCAACAGAAGTAGTTTCTCAGGAAGTGGAACAGTCCATTACACCTTGGAAGGAAGGTGCAGCACCTGTTGTGTTACCAATGGAAACAACACTAGGAATAGCAAATACCAAAGATCAAAATGTACGCCAGTTAAACAAAAGTGACAAATCTGTCCGCCATTCGAAGAAAAAATCAAACAAACCAATTCCTGGAAAGGCTGTCCCACTAATTCCAAGTATTGTTGTTACAAATGCTGAACAATATAAAGAAACAAAAATAGCAATACCAAACGAAATTTTAAGGGAAGTGAAAGATAATGATGTTAATAATTCTGAAGAAATTAAAATATCTGTTGATTCTGATAAAGGGGCTAGACCCAAAACAAAGTCATTGCTGAAAAAAGTTGACAGAAAGATGTTTATTAATGTTGGTAAAACAATAAGTAAAGATAGAAAAGGAAATTCTGAAGTTGAAATGTCAGAAAACAACGAACAAAGAAATAATGAACATAACCGTCCAAAATTAAAACCGAAGTTCAGGAAATTGAAAAAATCACAAGAGGTGGATTTAAAAGATGTTTGTAATGATAATGAGGAATTTAAAAAGAAGGTGAAGGTGCCTCCTTTAGATTTATCGGGTAAAAATACTGAACCAGTCCAAACAGTAAGTTATCAGCAGACTGGTAACTCTGTAGTTTTAGACATGGACAAGCTTTCATTGTCAGCAGCCAGTGCTCATGTTGTGGAATTAATAGAGGATGACATTAGTATAACGGAGCTTGATGAAGGTGATCAGTTGTTTACAGACAGATCGGAGGTTTCTGTTTCAGCATTTACAGATATTGAAAGTGGATTAGGAGATTACCATATTCCGGAACGAGTGTCTCCAACCAAGTATATGATACCAATGCAGGTATATGATGTTGATGACACTAGTTGTGATGAGTCAATTGCTACAGATAGGTCATATGTTCCCACTACTGTTTTATGAATATCTTAGTTAACTAGTATGGTAAATTTTCTTGCCATTGATAATTTCCTTCCTCTTTTGACTCTACAATAATAGTCTTCCTTTTTAAAATATATTAATGTAGAATCTATATAAGATATGCATTTGTAAAGTCTTACATTTATATCTTGATATTTGAAGTCTCTAAGTTCAAGTAGTTAAAGTTGATAATTTCCAATCACTTGCCTCTCACTTCTGCCAGGTATTTGGAATTCATTTTTAAACTGTTTTAATTTAAGTAGGTTGTGAAAGTTTAAAGGGACTCCATTGAGGTTTTTTGACATGACAGGACTGGAGGTGATATTATGAAATTAATGTTCCATTTGATGTAGGACCATTAAA